>NC_136802.1:37550598-37693098 GCF_951216825.1 Electrona antarctica | reverse complement strand
TATTTGATTGTATAGTAGTCGATCCTCTGTAAAATTAAGAAAGAACAACATGAGACAGAAACAGTGACTGCTTAATTAAGTTAATTTAGGACCTTCTATAGTTAATTTTGTTTTATTAAACATATTTCTTCCATGTAGCCCATGTTTTGTAATGGCATCATCATGCTATTATGCCCGTGGACAGAGTGAACTTAATGATAAATTCATATGATAATACCTTTTATATAATCACCAACATGAATTATGTTTGTTATTTACAGCTAGGTAGAGACAGTAGTGGGGCGAGATGGAAAAGGGGCGACCGTACCTGTTACCAGTTTGCCTGCCTGAGGTCCACAGTGAGTTCCACAGCCGAGGGTCCCGTGCGGCAAAAGCCTGGTCGCCCTTTGTGACATGGCGAGATTTTGGAACTGTCAATAAAGCCTTTCTTGATTATCTCAGCTATAGGCAACGGCCTAGTGCTCATAGGGAGTTTAAAGATCACAGATATAAGCAGGAGCCTGACCATTCAGGGCTTTATAAACAAACAAACAAATATAACATGCTATGGCCAAAACAGGACTGTAGAATGATTTAAAACTTTCAAAAATATAAAATAAAACTGACATAGATCTACAAACACAGATCTACACAGGTAGCCAAGATGAATTAAATCTCTTCTTTACATATGCCAATTCCACCACTGTCGATTACCTGTCGTTCATTATGGAACATGATCTCCATCAAATTCATTTTCTAGACCTCACCATCTTCAAAATGGGAAACTAGAATCCACCATCTACAGAAAACCCCTCAGTAGGAACACCCTCCTTAAAGCCGACAGTAACCACCCTAAACGGCTCACAAGCAACATCCCTGTAGGCCAATTCCTACGTTTTAGGAGAAACTGTAGCTCTACTTTTTACTTTGTAAACAAAGCCACGGAGCTCACTAATCGTTTTCTAGAGAGAGGTTATGCCACAACAGACATTGACTCGGCATATAACAGAGCTTTACGCACTGACCGTGAGACCCTTTTACAAAAGAAACCTAAGAAGTCATCTAATAGACTCTGTTTCTCCACTCAATATATACACCAGCAGCAGGCTCTATTAAAACATCATTTTAAAACATTGTCCTTCAAAGTGATCCACAAATGTCCAATATCTGTATTGACCCCCCTCTTTTCTGTTTCAGACGCAGTCGCAGCCTGAGAGACCGTCTGGTGCACTCTGACCTCACACAAAACTGCAATACGCACTGGCAACCTATAATATGCCATGGCTAGGCACTACATACAAGCCAACCATGTCTCCCCAGCATTATTACGCTTCTGGGGTATAGAAAAGATCTCTGCCTCTTCACGAGGTGGAGACATTATCAAGAAAGTGCTATGGCCCACTGGATTCATACTCTTAACACATGGGAACCCATGGGCCTAAATGAGGAACTGAAACTGTCCTGCTTCCTCTAATTTGTGTCACCACCAGACCACCACTCAGGCTGCTTCTGCTCTACACTGCTGCTGTGCTGCCCCCCCCCCCCCCCCATAATTTATATATATATATATTATGTACTTAATATGAACTTGACAGTTGTCTCTTAAACTAAAAATGTTGTTCTATTTTTGTACTTGACATTTTACTTAAATATGAACTTGACAGTTGTCTCTTAAACAAAAAATGCTGTTCTATTTTTGTACTATCTTTTTTACATCTGTGTATTTATAGTCTGTATATTTATAGTCTCTAGGCACTTTAACTTTCATCTGGATAATTCCTCACCTGTAGGTTCCACGTGAAACATATGTATGAACTAGAAAAAGTGCCCTTCTGGGCACAGGTCTCCACCAGGAGGATAGGAGTGTGTGTGTGATGTTTGGCAAAATGTTTTGGAGCAATATAAACGTGTGTGTGTGTGTGTGTGACGCGGCTTGGCCTGTTGTAGCGCCACCATGAGGCTGATTTGAAAACTTTCTTCCAAAGCCTAGTGGGAATATGCATGCACAGTTTCACCACAATCGGACGCTGCGTTGAGTAGTTGTGGCGATTTGTACAAAACGGGTACAAAGCGGGCTACTCCTGAAAAGTTTAGAAGCTAATCGTAGCCAATGAGGGTGGATTATGAGAAATCAAACAAACCCGTCTTGATCACATGACTATGAAGAGCATGTGTACCGATTTAAAATCTGAAGGAGTAATATTCGAAAATGTGTTTTACATATGTCGGCCTCCTGGTGGCGCTATAAAGAGCATATGTGAAAAATTCCACGCAAAGGTTTTTCCTTGGCCTCTAGGGAGTTGGCATACAAAGTTATCCACAGATCCGTGCAGTTAGAGGTAAAAACACTTTTCGGCCAGTTATAGCGCCACCATGAGGCTGAGTTGAAAATGTTCATGTGGCATTTCTTCCTCGGCCTAGTGGGAATGTGCGTGCACAATTTCACGGAAATCACACGATGTGTTCATGATTTGCAGCATTGTTTGAAACTGAGCACTCCTGCGAACTTTGGAAGCCAACCAATCAAGATGGAGTCTGAGAAATCTGAAAGACCCGTTTCGTTGAATGGCTCTAGAGAGACTGTGTACCAATTTGCGTGATGTTTGGACAAAATCTGTAGGTGTACTGTGCAAAAACTTGTTTTGCACAAAGCGGCCTCCTGGTGGCGCTATAACAGGCCGTTCTGGAAATGTTGGGGCAGAGGTTCATCGTTGGCATCCAGGGAGTGTGTGTGCAAAATCTGGCATCGACCGGGTTAACAGTGCCGGAGATTAGTTGTTCACAGACGGACGGACACACACACGGACACACACACGGACGGACGGACGGACGGACGGACGGAGTGCAAAACATACTCTCTCCCCATGCCTTCGGCCTGGTGGTGGAGACAACTACTGATTGCTGGCTGTGTGACATTGGTTAACTAAGGGCCTGCCCCCTGCACCATGTGTGTACTTAAGCTTTACTGTGTTGCCTGCCCCCTCGGGCTATGACCTTGACGAAGATGTAACTTAAACATCGAAACGTTGTCACCTTTTATTTGCACCCTGTTATATTAAAAAGGGCCTGAATTGCCTGAGCTGCTCCAGTTTCTTCTTTTTCACAGATCTACAAACTCACAACATGGTGTTTCACTTTATTAGATTGTAGATTATTGTCTCCACCAGGCCGAAGGCATGGGGAGAGAGTATGTTTTGCACTCTGTCCGTCCGTCCGTGTGTCCGTGTGTCCGTGTGTCCGTCCGTCCGTGTGTCCGTGTGTCCGTCCGTCTGTGAACAGCTAATCTCTGGCATCGTTAACCCAGGCGATGCCAAATCTCGCACACACACTCCCTGGATGCCAACGATGAACTTCTGCCCCAAAATTTCCAGAACGGCCTGTTATAGCGCCACCAGGAGGCCGCTTTGTGCAAAACAAGTTTTTGGACAGTACACCTACAGATTTAGTACAAACATCACGCAAATTGGTACACAGTCTCTCTAGAGCCATTCAACGAAACGCGTCTTTCAGATTTGTCAGACTCCATCCTGATTGGCTAAGATTGTCTTCCAAAGTTCGCAGGAGTGCTCAGTTTCAAACAAAATGCTGCAAATCATGAACACATCGTGTGATTTCCGTGAAATTGCGCACGCACATTCCCACTAGGCCGAGGAAGAAATGCCATGTGAACATTTTCAACTCAGCCTCATGGTGGCGCTATAACTGGCCGAAAAGTGTTTTTACCTCCAACTGCACGGATTTGTGGATAACTTTGTATGCCAACTCCCTAGAGGCCAAGGAAACACCTTTGCCTGGAATTTTTCACATCTGCTCTTTATAGCGCCACCAGGAGGCCGACATATGTAAAACACATTTTCTTATATTACTCCTTCAGATGTTATCAAAATTTCACACAAATCGGTACACATGCTCTCCATAGTCATGTGATCAAGACGGGTTTGTTTGATTTCTCATAATCCACCTTCATTGCCTACGATTGGCTTCTAAACTTTTCAGGAGTAGCCCGCTTTGTCTTTGTACCCGTTTTGTACAAATCGCCACAACTACTCAACGCAGCGTCCGATTGCGGTGACAACCGCACACGCACGCACGCACGCACGCAGAGACGTGGCACATTTATAGTAGGAAGTAACATCAAGCAGACTACTGTCATAATAGTGCATGCATATTCCCACTGGGCTGAGGAAGAAATGCCAGTTTTCAAATCAGCCTCATGGTGGCGCTACAACAGGCAAAGCCGTGTCTCACACACACACACACACACACACACACACACACACACACATACACACACACACACACACACACACACACACACACACACACACACACACACACACACACACACACACACACACACACACTCCTGGTGGAGACCTGTGCCCAGAAGGGCACTTTTTCTAGTTTCCACTATTTTCAACTGATTAATTTATCCGGATGAATAGGCCTACAAATGCACAAATGCACAATATGGTAATTATGAAAACAAAACGAAGGAAAAAAACAACAGGAAATTAGGTCTATCAACCATAATGAACATGTAATGAAGCATGAGGAATATTGTCCACTTTCTCCTCTCTAAGAAAGCACTATTATGACAGTAGTCTGCTTGATGTTACTTCCTACTATAAATGTGCCACGTCTCTGCGTGCGTGCGTGCGTGCGTGTGCGGTTGTAATGCACATAACTCGAGAACCGTTTGCCCCACCGACCCTCACATTCGACACACACGTTCCACACCCCCACAGGGAGTGCAGTGCGCGGTATCGAGTCGGTCGGACCCACGGTTCTCCAGAACCACCACAAAAGGCTATGCTCAGGCTCTGCCAGTGGGCCTAATCAGCCTAAGGCCCCTCACCTGTGCAATTCCCAGCCTCTGCCTCGGCCAATTGATTGCCATGGCAACCCCACACCTGCAAATTGATTTCTTAACCACTACACTTTTCACAGTCAGTTTGCACTCTTCGGGCACAGCCGGGCAGACAGACAGAGGCAGACAGACAGATACAGATATCTTCATATACAGTATGGGCACAAAAGGGACACAGATAGACAGTTAAAACGGGTGCTATGACAAGTTGACAATGGGTATTATTAGGTTCCCAAGTTGCATCGTTCTCAAGTAGGCCGGTGGCCGACGGGCACGTACAGGTCTAGTTAATGATGATGAGAGAGATCTTGTTTAATTCAACATTTTACAAAACAAAAGTTTGTGCAGTCAATTTCTCATACTACAGTACATACTTTTGTCCTAACCTTAAACGTTTAACACAATTACCATATGCTAATGAGCTGTGTCCTATTTAATTTCTAAATTAATTCAAATTAATCACATATATAATATGCACATTTTACAGAACAAAAATACAGGATGAAACTACTGTATGGAACAGTGCAGCTTCCGGGACTGAGAGAAAAACTGATGCAAGAGTGCAAGGGAGGGGAGACCGCAATGCTGTCAGCCCCGCTGATCTCTCTCTCTCTCTCTCTCTCTCTGGCAAACGCACACGCGCGCAAGCACGCACGGAAATTTGCATTTCTTTCACCATGTAGTAAATGCTGCATTCATGGTCTGGAAAGGTCAGTTGTTTTACAGAAAACTGCTGTTTTACAGGTTTATGGGTAAAAGGGCAGGGGCTGAAGCCCCCGTTGATGTCTATGTGTGCACGCCCCTGGTTATAATATACTATATAGTTGTTACAACTATATAGTATATTCCCCCTGTCCGGGTCAATACAAACAACATACAACCAGCTGGACCCAATTAATGTACATATTCATCAACAGAAAAAGTAATGTTTATCCATATACCACTTAGAAAATGAACAAGGCACCAACTGCCAGCATCAGAGACTGTTAGCTCTGGTCCATAGCCAATGCTTCTATGATTCTGCCCTGAATTGGCTATGCTACTTTCGCTTTTAAATCTCACATGGAACTCAGACCAGCCTCTCCTCTTCAGCGTAAATAAAAAGAACGTTTTTGCTACTCACCAAAACAAAGGCGGGTTGTGTCATTAGAAAGCCTACTTTCCTTAGTGGACGCACTCTGAGCCCCCCACCACACGTATAAACGGTACTTTTTGTCCAGAAAGGGATTTTTTTTCACTGGAGGAAAAATATTCTCTATGAGGCAGTTCTCTGGCCAATATCGGTAGAGGGCGCATTGGAGTAACTAAAAGTATTTTTTTCCCGGTGGAAACAAAATCCCTTTTTGGCCAAAAAGTACCGTTTATACGTGTGGTGGGGGGTTCAGAGTGCGTCCACTAAGGAAAGTAGGCTTTCTAATGACACAAACCGCCTTTGTTTTGGTGAGTAGCAAAAATGTTATTTTTATTTACGCTAAAGAGGAGAGGCTGGTCTGAGTTCCATGTGAGAGTTAAAAGCGAAAGTAGCATATCCAATGCAAGGCAGAATCATAGAAGCATTGGCTATGGACCAGAGCTAAGAGACTGTTAGACAATATTACAGATACATAATACATCACAAAATATTAAATGAGCTCAAAAGGCCCAACTGGCTGAGTCCTTAAAGAGACGGGGGGGAGTTAAGTACTCAGAAAAACTACATTGTGAATAGTAACAAAACTCAAAGTGGCTACGAACAGGCTTATTCTTTGTTGAGAAGACATAGGTTGAGCAACAAAACCCGCTAAAAACATGTTTTAAATAGATTCAAAGAGGGCATGTCTTAGCTTAGGGCCTCTCATCTAAAAAAAACCCCAATTAAAGTCCACCCCTCTATCGAAAGGTAGTCATTGAATCTATCCATAAAGGGACAAAAGTAGCCTACTATTTGTTCATTAAATTCATTAGAATTTGGCCTTGATATCCCTCCCACACCACCCCAGTGGTGTGGCTCTAAAAAAAGCACTATTATGACAGTAGCCTGTTACTTTAATGATGATGAGAGATCTTGTTTTTACAAAACATTTTACAAAACAAAAGTTTGTGCAGTCAATTTCTCATACTACAGTACATACTTTCGTCCTAAAGTTAAACTTTACCATGTCCTTTCTAAATTAATTCAAATTAAACAAATACATCATATGCACATTTTACAGAACAAAAATACAGGATTAAAAGCCCTAAATAGCCCCAATAAACCCTGCGATCACTGCGATGCAAGTTTTTTATAGTTGCAATGTTTTGAGTGGAGCAGCAGCAGTGAGGATGATCCCCTGATCTGAATCTTCAAACATGTTTGATATTTATCTGGATCACACAGTACTACTCTATGGAACAGTGCAGCTGCCGGGACTGAGAGAAAAACAGATGCAAGAGTGCAAGGGAGGGGAGACCGCAATGCTGTCAGCCCCGCTGATCTCTCTCTCTCTGACACACACACGCACGCACGCACGCACGCACGCACGCACACACACACACACACACACACACACCCTAACCCTCGCCATTGTGTTGGTGATATATGGACCCCGAGTCTGAACTAAAGATTGAATAACAAATGTCTTGCCTATAATGACAAACCCGAGGCTATATGTTCATTGGAGATTGACAGTAATGTTAGTATTAGTAAATAACTAAAAAGTAGTTTTGGAAAAAAGCGTTTAAATGGAAACTTGTCAACCGCAGGATGTGGTTAGAGACATCATTTCTCATAGATCTGCTGTGTAGCATGTGGGTTTTTCACTCCCAAGCTCAGCTGGAAGTGAAGATGTTATCTTCTGATCTAGAATGAGTGTGTTGGCCTAAAAATAAAAATAAGATCCTACAGATAAAGGCCAATGCACACCTCATAAGGTTGTTGCCTGCAAGTGCATTTATTAAAAGGGAGTCTTTGAAAAGCAGAAAAGCACACTGTCGGAAACTTGGCAAAAATGTTGCTCTTTACTCCGTCCTGATGAAGGTCTGACGACCGAAACGTCGTTTAATAAGGAGCAACAAACAATGTGTCAAAAGTGGAACATCTATCCATACATGCTTCAAATTAGACACACGCGTTCCACTCCACCATGGGGAGTGCAGTGCCCGGCCTTGAGTCGGTCTGACCCACAGTTGTCCAGAACCGCCACAAAAGGCCTCTGCCCAGGCTCTGGACAGGGCCCAAATTAGCCAATTGATCACACCTGATCACCCCTGCATGGATCTTCACTTTTTTTCTTTTCAGAGTTCTATTAAAAGTTGAGAATAGTTTAACATTTTCAGAAATGTGCTTATTATGTATAATGCTATTTTTATCATCTGTCCAATCAGGTGTGTCTCTCTGTGGCGCGCTGTCAGCGGAAGCAGCCACACTCACACTGTACCACCACCAGGCCAGCCTCCCTCCTCCTCCACTGGGCTCACAAAAACACTATCAACCTGAATTACCTCAAATTCACAATCCAGTTTTCTTAAAGGCATTTATTTATTTTAGAATTTCACTAGGGGATAGTGAATGAATACATGAATTAATAAGTGGTCTGTTCTAGTTCAGCAGTGTGAGGTCCAGTCAGGTGAAAATTAAAAACGACCAAATATTTCTTAAATGGTATAGCCTACCTGTTTCCTATATATCAATGCATTGCTGTATTGAAATTGAGATTTGTTTTGTTCTAATTTCACAGCTTGTGCTTGTATAGAGATTGATGATTGGTTACTTTTAAATGGCTGCACAAAAGTATTAAAGTACAACAAGCATAAAATTAGGTCAAAGTGGTTATACTGGTTGTGATGCCATGTTAATAAATGTTCCTGTGGACCCCCTGGGAGCCCCTTCAAGGACCACCGGCGCGCACACACACACACACACACACACACGCACGCATGCATGCATGCACGCACGTCGCACGCACAGCGGGGATTTGACTGCATGGGATATTTTTTTAAAGACTGTAAGCACATCCTGTGGTTTAAACGTTTCAGGTAAACACTTTTTGAAAACAAGTGTTAGTGGTGCGTGCGTGCGTGCGTGCGTGCGTGCCTGCCTGCCTGCCTGCCTGCCAGCCAGCCAGCCAGCCTGCCTGCCAGCCTGCCTGCCTGCCTGCCTGCGTGGTTCTATAGTTCTATATAGTGTGAGGCTGCATCTGATCAGCTCACATAAACACTCACAAACATAGAAAACAGCATGACAGCAAACACACTGATCACATATAAACATGCAACATGTTTGCCTGTATAGTCACAGGCCTGTGACATTCGGTTTCTTGGGAACCGGGACTTGTCGCTGCCTTGAGACGTGCGGGGACCCAGCATGAGCCCAGAGACAGTGCTAGTTCAGCTGCGCAGTCCTTGAGCACCCATCATGGATTCCGTCTGGACCCGCCGCTTTCCTGGAGTTTATGTTGCGTAGGCGTAGACATGAGTGCTCAGGACTAAGGTGGAGCCATCAGAGGGGAGAGGGGGTCTTATATGCCAGCTTGGCAGATCTGATACCATTTCTCAGGGCTGACCTCGCCGTGTTGTATGCATTGGTGTCCCCAGATCTATGTGCCTTCCTGGCTCTTACTAGGGATTGTAGTTTTGGTGTCATCCAGGGTTTTTGGTTTGGAAAAACACGGATCTGTTTCCAGTGTGAAACAATATCCACACAAAAATGTATATAATCCAGCACTGAGTCCGTGAAAGCCTGGAGCCCAGGGATAGCGTCCTCAGGCCACGTCCTGACAGACCTGACTTTGGGCCTACTAGATCTGATTTTTGGTGTGTACCAAGGGTGCAGGAGGAGCGAAACATGATCAGAGAGACCTAGATGGGGGTACACCTGGGCTCATGGGCTATGTTTGGATAAACCTGATCAAGTATATTGCTCCCTCTGGTAGCACATTTCACATTACGATGGAAAGAGTCTTTAAGTCAGCATGATTGAAATCCCCTGCCGCTAGATGATGGGTGTGGATTGACAACTTTTATTCAGACTTAAAATCTGATTAATAAAAAAAAACATTCACACATATTCACTCACGCACGCACGCACGCACCAGCCAGGCTGTCTGTCTGTCACTGAGGGAAGAGGACAGAGGGATAGACACTGATAGAGGTGTTTTACAGAAGAGAGAGGGTAGACTAGACTGTATCTCCATTGTGTTGGTGATATATGGACCCAGAGTCTGAAATAAAGATTGAATAACAAATGTCTTGACAAACCCGAGGCTATATTCATTGGAGATTGACAGTAATGTTAGTATTAGTAAATAACTAAAAAGTAGTTTTGGAAAAAAGCATTTAGATGGAAACTTGTCAACCGCAGGATGTGGTTAGAGACGTCATTTCTCATAGATCTGCTGTGTAGCATTTGGGTTTTCCTGAAAGTGAAGATGTTATCTTCTGATCTAGAATGAGTGTGTTGGCTTAAAAATAAAATTAAGATCCTATAGATAAAGGCCAATGCACACCTCATAAGGTTGGTGACAGTTGGTGACAAAAATGTTGCTCTTTACTCCGTCCTGATGAAGGTCTAACGACCGAAACCCGGCCTTGAGTCGGTCTTACCCACAGTTGACCAGAACCGCCACAAAGACTCCACATTTGGGCAGAAAAGGGACGCAGACATAATGGGTGGGGCATCCATTTCCAACTTGCATCGTTCCTTCCAAGTAGGCCAGTGCCCAACGGGCACCGCTGTAGTGTCTATAAAGACTGACTGGCGTCCATTAATTTGTTAAAGCAGTGCAGGTTTAGTCAGTGTACTGAGGTTTTTTCATGTCTCTTTGGTGTCATGTGGTCTGTGACACAAACTTAGCATCCACATTAAGGTCATTTAAACATTACATCCTATGAGAAATGAACAAAAGTTGACCGCATACCGGCCACATTTGTAAGACACTGCTCAGAGCACTTTTCCTGCAGGCTGAGCTTTTAAAAGTTGAGAATAGTTTAACCTTTTTTCAGAAATGTGATTATTATGTATAATCTCTGTGGCGCGCTGTCAGCCTCCGTCACAGAAGCACACTACCACCACCAGGCCAGCCTTCAACCTGAATGACCTCATATTCACCATCCAGTTGTCTTAAAGGCATTCATTAATAAGTGAGCTCTGTTCCAGCTGCAGCAGTGTGAGGCCCAGTCAGGTGAAAAGTAAAAATCACCAAATAATTCATAATTGGTATAACCTTTTTTTCTATATCAATGCATTGCTGAATTGAAGTTGAATTAGTTTGTTCTTGTTTCACAGCTTGTGCTTGTATTGATGATTGGTTACTTTTAGATAAGAGATCAAGATAAAACACGATGTGCCAACCCCAACCCCAAAGAGACACCAGACAGCACTACGTCTATAAAACCCCAAAAAGTCACCAGACCTTGCTGCGTCTTGTTGACTGAAGGTCCATTTATCTGTTCTGACGGCTAGAAACAGATATGTTTCTATATCAAATATTGGTGCTGTCCACCTTTTTCTGGACCTCAGGTAGGACTCTGTTTTTGTTGATTGTTTTAACGTGTTGATAAATTACTAAACTCATCGCCTTCAAATCACTCAATGGTTTTAGGGCTAAAATGCATACCTCTGACTTGCTTTTACATTGTGAATCCTTTAGAAGTGTCGTGTCATCAAGGACTAGTTTGAACACATTGCTGTACTGGGACATATATAGGTTTTTATTTCCTATCAGGGTCGTAGTCTAGATGAGTTACAAAATCTCACCAGGTTTGGTTAGTCCCATGTGTTGACATAATGTAGAGTATAAAATGGTCTCACGCAATACAGCATTGAGTATTATATACTCCAGACGAACCAGATCATTATATCTTTTTCCTTTATCTCTATTTATAATTTCCAAATGACACTATATCATCTTTCAACATATAAAGTTAATATTCTTAAGCATAATATGTGACCAAATATAGGAAGATATAGCCAAAATAGCCATCGGCAGTTGTGAGGTTGCATTAATAATTAGTTCTAAAAGCATGTATTTTGTGTGTGTGTGTGTGTGTGTGTGTGTGTGTGTGTGTGTGTGTGTGTGTGTGTGTGTGTGTGTGTGTGTGTGTGTGTGTGTGTGTGTGAGACAGACATATTTACATCTTTGACAGCTAATACACCAGATGTTGTTGTGGTTGATGAAGAGTCCAGAGAAGTGTCTGTACTAGAGATAGCAGGACCTTTGACCACAGCCTAGAGGAAGCCTTTATGACCAAGGTCATAAAATACCAACCACTTCTACATACCATCAGAGCTGGGCTATAGGCCTAGGTGCAGACTATTTGTGTTTATATTCGGCAATCGGCAGCCTAGGGCATACGCACAGACTGGTTGTTAGAGGGTTCCAACAACTTGGGATGCACAAAAAGGAGGCAAAAAGGCTGGCAAAGTATTGTGGTGTCTCTGCTATAATTGGCAGCCGCCACATATGGCAGAGACGCTGCTACTTATGTCAAACTCAAGGCCCAGGGGCCAAATCAGGTCTGTGAATGAATTATCTTTGGCCCGCGGGAGGATATTAAAATAGTATTAGAACTGGCCCTCTGGTATATTGCACGCACCACCACACAAGCCCGCGTCACTATTGATCAGCAGTGGAAGTGTATCACCTGTGGTCAACTTTCAGCGCCTACCCCTCTCCCCAAAAATGGCTAATGTAATCAGGGGTTTTCAAGTCAGGTGGGAGGCAGAGGGGGAACCTCTGTGTCTTCTGTGTGGAGACAGTGTGGCTGTAATGAAAGAATATTACCTAAGAAGACTTTATGATAAGAAATGAATGCAACCGATTTGATTTACTTTCTCATTTGACCATGAAAGCAGTGCTTGGTGAGGATCATATAGAACAGGAAACTGAGCTTTAATAATATGCATTTTCAGTTTTTAATGCATGCAGTTTCATCTTTGCATTTATCTTGCTATATTAAGGGACATTGATTTTAAGTAAAATTGCTTTTTTGCTGTTTGCCTGGGACGTCCTCGTGACCGGTGCCTGTGTGTTGAAACATAGTCTGGCCCTCGACTTGTACCAAATTTTCTATTTTGGCCCGCTGTGTATTTGATTTGGACATCCCTCATAGATAGATGCTGAGTGACATGCCTATTAATCCGTGTATCTTGTGTTCAATCAATATTCTGTCTGGTGTCCCAAAATTTAAAATTGGCTTGTTTTTCAATATCAGCTTTTAATGGAAAACGAAAATGGACTCAAATCGCGTTTTTCTTTTTTGTTAAACAGTAAACACAACTTCTTGCCAAGATAACAAGTATTCTGAAATCCAAAATCCAAAATCCAAAAATGCCCTTTTTCAATTTCCAGTCTTTCGTCTTCATGAATGGAAAATGAAGTCCTCTTCCGCTTGTAGTTCTAACGTTAACACCCGGAACCGATCCGGAAGCTTCCAATATGTTTTTAGCTAGCCGACTGTAGGGCTAACAGATTAGCACAGTACTGTACTGTCTGTAATAATTTAAGTACAGTAGCCTACAGTTCAATCTTGCGTGCGGGACGGACCGTCGGAACAGGACGGGTCCCTCGGACGCGGCCGTGGATCTCCCGGGGGTGCACCGGGCGCCCCATTTATGATTATGATTATTATGATCGCCCTTTTTTAATAGCCTACTTTATTATACAGAAACAAAAACACAATACAACATCAAGACAATTAATGCTTTGTTCCTGATCATATCTGTTCTTATCCTTGTTTCCATATCGCCTATCTTTTTTCAGTCCTGTATGTGCATGTAGTGGTCACCGGAGGAGACAATACATTAATTTATTGTTTTAATTTATTTACAATACATTTCTAAGCGATATCTTTATATAGTGCTGGGTGTGTGGGTGTGATGCAATGATAGCCATTGCATACATTGCAATCGGATTTAGCACTAAGATAATAGATAATTAATTTAGAATTAAATGAATCGATAAAATAACGCATTATTCAATGATGCGTTATGGCTACGCACTGTGTGGGTGCAGATAGCCGATCTACAACCTCATAGCCTATATGAATATGTAACATGCCTTCCTTGCACACTTTTGATTGCACCTGTTAAAATCTTATTCAGCTGTGAGCGGATACAGACAGACAGACAGACAGACAGGCAGGCAGGCAGGCAGGCAGGCAGGCAGGCAGGCAGGCAGGCAGGCAGGCAGGCAGACAGACAGACAGACAGACAGACAGACAGACAGACAGACAGACAGACAGACAGACAACTCTCACGCTTTGAGAGTGACAGTCACGCAATGTGGCCACGCCACACATATATATAATGGGGCATATAATGTGCCAAAAAAGCCAAGTCGGCTCTCAATTTTCTCCGCGGCTCCGCCGTGTAATAACGCGCAAAAAAAATAAACGGCAAAAGTAGCCGATCTGCATGATATAATGCAGCGCTGTTATATGCAGTAGGGTAACTACTACTAACTAGTGAACCACCTCTGGCGTCTCGCACGGTGCCAGTGCGCACATAAGTCCTCGTGTGTGTGTGTGTGTGTGTGTGTGTGTGTGCTTGTGTGTGTGAAGGGGGAGGGGCCACATCGCGACTCGTCGTTAGTTCTGTTCAGAGAGAGAGAGAGAGAGGGAGGGAGAGAGAGAGAGAGAGAAAGAGATCCCCCTTAGATAGCACTTTTTAGACTTAGATAGCATTTGAAACAGACTTATAGCATGTCATGTAGACAGCACAATAATTGCATTGTATATAGTCATAGCACTTCATAGTATACATATGTATAGCATAGTAGTATATATGTATAGTTTTTATGTTTAGTGTCATTATATAGATATGTTCTAGTTACGTTCTTAGCTTACGCATGTTTCATGATAAATGCATTTTATATATGTGATGTATCCCCATGCTTTTTTGTTCTTGCCTAATGTAAGTCGCTCTGGATTAAGAGCGTCTGCTAAATGCCTAAATTGTAAATTGTAGAGAGAGAGAGAGAGAGAGAGAGAGAGAGAGAGAGAGAGAGAGAGAGAGAGAGAGAGAGAGAGGCAGAGAGAGAGACAGGGGGACTCTGTCCACACATGGACAAAATGTGGGTTATTATTCAGCATCATATGCAGATATCATTTTCTTTTGCAGTTTATAATTAAGCAAAAAAATGAAAATATATCCACAAATATGTAGGATTTTTTGAGTGGTCTAACCACTCCCTTATGGAGCTATGTGTGTGGCTGGCTGGATCTGAGCACTATAGGCCCTCATTTATCAATTGAGTGTAAAATCTGCCCCAAATTCGAGTGTAGAATTCGTAGTACACCCACGTCGGGTCGGCATTTATAAAGTGATGCAGACAGCTGATCCTTCCTAATTTCATTCCTAGCAGTGATAAATGTGACGGCTGAAATCAATCTGGCACGCCCTATGAAATCAAGCCTCGCCCTCGTTTTTGCGACATGAACAACTGCAGTACGACCTTGGAAACCATAGTTACATGACGAAAAAAGTCACCTCCCCTCTCATACACACACAGACGCACGCACGCACACGCAACTGGTTTGTTGTAGCCTATCTTAAATAAATAAAGAACGAACACCTGCATTAATTAAATAAAGCTGTAGCTGTAGTACCCTGTCTGTTTCTCCTCTCGCCTCGCTTGCCTTGCTGCCCACACCAACCCACACACACACACACACGCACGCACATATCGCTGGCCCAACTTTGAGCCTTGTGCATGCAAATTTCTGGTTAGTAAACCACAGCATGCAAGCCGCCTTTGTTTTAAAACGGTCCCCCAAACCGTTCACAGTTCACACTTCACTATCGGCCGGGGATGCGCTCCCCCCCCCCCCCCCCCCCCCATGCTAATTTGCCCAGTCAATCATTTGATCCGCGCTACGCGCCTGCCGTGTGTTGTTAGTTGTAGCCTATATTAAATTATTAAAGTATTTATTCATTTAATATAGCCTACAACAATATATTAGTGAACGAAAACCTGAACCTGCATGTGAACAATGAATTAAATAACAAATAGGCGCGCACACACGCTGCTGTTTTCCTCCTCTCCTCTCCTGTCCTGTCTGTCTCTATCACACGTTTATGACAATCTATTTAGATTACCTCGCTAGTCGCAGTAGTCGGTGCAGTGGCTGTGCTGTCAACTGACAATTATATGAATGTGCAGCCTAAACCAGCTAGCCTCATGTGGCACACTGGCACTGGTGGGCTGGCAGCCTGGCTGGGTGGTTTAGCCTACCTAACTCCGATGCGGTCCCTGGCACGCCGGCACTCGAGCGACAGGTTTATCCTTAAAACGACGAGATGTAACTCGAGAAAGACATGGCTGTAGATTGCACTATAGCCTACCCGTTGGTTGGTATAGACTTGAATATAGCTGCAGCACTCTCGATCCAGTTAAGTTAACTATTCCAGGAGGGGGGGGGGCACCGGCATGCGCTCATGCAAAACACTGTTTAAATGGCTTAAGTATCTAAACTTGCAACATTGTTTTAATTGCGCGATTTTAACTGCTTGTAAAGTTGGTAATCTCCTACCAATTTCATATGACACAGACACATCGTTGATGTAGGCCTATTCCTTTTTTTTCTTTCTTTTTCTTTTTTTACATGTAGCCCATATAGGCCTACATACAGTTTTATATTAACATTTTAGGAGTGAATACATATGTTTAGATGCCTGTGACTGTGACAGCCTCTCTGCTGGTCAAACAATGCTGCTTCGCTGTTCTACGACAGAAAAACAGGTGAGGACAAAGCGTACGACAGCTCCCGACCAGACGTGATTTTTGTCTTGGCACATCATTTCAAGCTTTGGCGCAAATCGTAAATGCCCGCACGGTTGATAAATGAGGGCCTCTGTGTGTGGCTGGCATGGCTGGCTGGCTGGCTGGCTCACTATTATAGTCCTGTGTGGCTAGAGGCCTCATTTCAGTCCTGTGTGGCTACCAGAGGCCTCATTTCAAAAACAGATATCTACACTTTAGGCATTATTTTTTTAAAGATATGTTTTGGGCTTTCATGCCTTTTTCGATTGTATGTAATAATAATAATAATAATAGCTCAGATTTATATAGCGCTTTTCTAAGTACCCAAAGCGCTTTACATAAAACAGTAGTAACAACTTTAATTCAAGGAACAAAAATAAAAACCAAAAGGCAAGTAAAATGTCAGTGCTAGGTTAGGGTTGGAGACATGCAACAGGAAACAGGGAGGGAGAGAGTATAGTACAGACATACACACAAAGCCACACATTAGCAGTGAAACTTGCTGATGGATCACATTGTAACATGTGAGCTTGTACATGAGCTATTTTTGACAATAATATAATAAATGTCATGCATGCCTATAATGACAAGCCCCCCAAAAGGGACACCAGGAAGTGGGTAATAAGGGTTAGCGTTAGGAACAGGGTTAGTAATGGGGCGAGTCAGACCAACATGCCTGAATAATGGCGCTGACCCAGTGCCATTATTCAGACTGGTGATGTGTTGGGTTTTCCAACTGATAAGCACTTCCTGTCAGAATGTCAGTAAGAGCAGCGTGACGTTACAGAGAAACCACATGACTCTGATGAAGAGATCAAGATAAAACACGATGTGCCAACACCAACCCCAAAGAGACACCAGACAGCACTACGTCTATAAAACCCCAAAAAGACACCAGACCACGCTGCGTCTTGTTGACTGAAGGTCCATTTATCTGTTCTGACGGCTAGAAACAGATATGTTTCTATATCAAATATTGGTGCTGTCCACCTTTTTCTGGACCTCAGGTAGGACTCTGTTTTTGTTGATTGTTTTAACGTGTTGATAAATTACTAAACTCATCGCCTTCAAATCACTCAATGGTTTTAGGGCTAAAATGCATACCTCTGACTTGCTTTTACATTGTGAATCCTTTAGAAGTGTCGTGTCATCAAGGACTAGTTTGAACACATTGCTGTAGTGGGACATATATAGGTTTTTATTTCCTATCAGGGTCGTAGTCTAGATGAGTTACAAAATCTCACCAGGTTTGGTTAGTCCCATGTGTTGACATAATGTAGAGTATAAAATGGTCTCACGCAATACAGCATTGAGTATTATATACTCCAGACGAACCAGAGCAGTTGTGAGGTTGCATTAATAATTAGTTCTAAAAGCATGTATTTTGTGTGTGTGTGTGTGTGTTTGTGTGTGTGTGTGTGAGTGTGTGACAGTGTGTGTGTGTGTGTGTGTGTGTGTGGTGTGTGTGTGTGTGTGTGTGTGTGTGTGTGTGAGACAGACAAATTTACATCTTTGACAGCTAATACACCAGATGTTGTTGTGGTTGATGAAGAGTCCAGAGAAGTGTCTGTACTAGAGATAGCAGGACCTTTGACCACAGCCTAGAGGAAGCCTTTATGACCAAGGTCATAAAATACCAACCACTTCTACATACCATCAGAGCTGGGCTATAGGTGCAGACTATTTGTGTTTATATTCGGCAGCCTAGGGCATACCCATGCACAGACTGGTTGTTAGAGGGTTCCAACGACTTGGGATGCACAAAAAGGAGGCAAAAAGGCTGGCAAAGTATTGTGGTGTCTCTGCTATAATTGGCAGCCGCCACATATGGCAGAGACGCTGCTACTTATGTCAAACTCAAGGCCCAGGGGCCAAATCAGGTCTGTGAATGAATTATCTTTGGCCCGCGGGATGATATTAAAATAGTATTAGAACTGGCCCTCTGGTATATTGCACGCACCACCACACAAGCCCGCGTCACTATTGATCAGCAGTGGAAGTGTATCACCACCTGTGGTCAACTTTCAGCGCCTACCCCTCTCCCCAAAAATGGCTAATGTAATCAGGGGTTTTCAAGTCAGGTGGGAGGCAGAGGGGGAACCTCTGTGTCTTCTGTGTGGAGACAGTGTGGCTGTAATGAAAGAATATTACCTAAGAAGACTTTATGATAAGAAATGAATGCAACCGATTTGATTTACTTTCTCATTTGACCATGAAAGCAGTGCTTGGTGAGGATCATATAGAACAGGAAACTGAGCTTTAATAATATGCATTTTCAGTTTTTAATGCATGCAGTTTCATCTTTGCATTTATCTTGCTATATTAAGGGACATTGATTTTAAGTAAAATTGCTTTTTTGCTGTTTGCCTGGGACGTCCTCGTGACCGGTGCCTGTGTGTTGAAACATAGTCTGGCCCTCGACTTGTACCAAATTTTCTATTTTGGCCCGCTGTGTATTTGATTTGGACATCCCTCATAGATAGATGCTGAGTGACATGCCTATTGTACCATGAAAACACATGCATCCCTCATAGATAGATGCATTGCTGAGTGACATGCCTATTGTACCATGAAAACACATGCATCCCTCATAGATAGATGCATTGCTGAGTGACATGCCTATTGTACCATGAAAACACATGCATCCCTCATAGATAGATGCATTGCTGAGTGACATGCCTATTGTACCATGAAAACGCATGCCATGATTTTGTAAGTGTAACTGTACTGCACCTTTACTATTTGTGTCCTTGATCTCCTTTGTTTGGACATAAATAAACGGTTAAAGAGTGTGTGCGTGTATGTGTGTGTGTGTGTGTGTGTGTGTGTGGGGGGGGGGGGGTGTGTGTGTGTGTTTGTGTGTGTGTGTGTGTGTGTGTGTGTGTGTGTGTGCGTGCGTGCGTGCGTGCGTGTGTATGCACGCACATATGGGGGGAGAGACCCGATATGGGAGAGACGCAGAGACAGAGAACTATTTAAAATCATCCTGTCTCGCTCTAGCGCACGGCCACACGTATAGAGAAAGAGCCAATATTGACAACTTTAAGGTTGTCAATATTGTGCACGCACGCACATGTCATGGATTCGCTGTGTTGTGCAACAGAATCAATACGTTTTTATTTGACATACTAAACGACGCAGCTGCGTAGAGCCCCGACGGCTAGAGGCCCCGAGAGTTCTCCCCGAAAAATGGCTAATATTGCAACCCGTTCCGTCGCAGCGGTCGGTTTGGGGCCAGGGGGGCCTCCGACGACCAAACGAGAGGGACCTCTCTCTCTCTCTCTCTCTCTCTCAGTCTCTCTGTCAGTCCAGTCAGTCAGTGTCATGATTTCACAATGTTCTAATTGAATTTTGATCGATCACAAACTGTCTGCAGGCAATCAAGCAAATGTGATACTTAATATTGATAACAAATAATTAACAGCAACACAAGCAGCTGTTAATTTGACTTTGAAAACCAGTCATTTGAGCTGCACTGCAGGGCAGACTTAACCTGACTCCGCCAGATGGGGCAGCAGAGAGTACACTGGGTTCCCCCCTCCTGCTCCCATCTGGGAACTCTCAGGCAGACTTGATGCCCGGCCACAAAACGGCCTGGCCAATCAGCGGCAGCTAGAGGCGGGATCAAGGCAGCACTGTGTATGCCTTGATCCCGATTTTTATGAAAAACAAGCTCGGCAGATTGAAAGAGGTTAATTCAAGCTTGGCCTACAGCTGCAATGTTGGTGAGTTTAACCTTGTTTAATACAAGCAGATCGCAAACGCAATTTGGATGAGTTGGGAGTCAATGGAGGGTATTGCAACTCTAGATTCATCCCATTATAAAAACATCTAGAGTTGCAAATTGCGGCTACTGACAGCTTGTCATATCAATAGTGATCCCCATAAAAAATACATGCTTTTAGAACTAATTATTAATGCAGCCTCACAACTGCCGACGCCCGACTATATTTGGTCCTCTATAAAGTCCGAATGCTTTCACACCAGTAACGGACCGCACTGTGGTTCGTTTGGAAGCAAACCGAGTTCGGCATTTTTTGGCTGACCATGGTTCGTTTCTTTGATCCGCACCACCTGAGTTCGGATGCACGTTCACACCAGCCGAAGAAACGGGGTAAGCGGACCATGGTTCGTTTTAAACTAACCAAACGGTCCTGGTGTGAAAGCGCCCTGCGAACGTAGCAGATCTACAAGCCCACATTTCATGGATTCGCCTGGAGTTTTTATTTGCCAGTAACTTGTACTTGTAGGAGCAGTGAAATGTTGTTGTTCCGCAAATTGTGCTACAATCTAATATATTAACCCATTTTGGGCAGGAACCCCTTTTGGTGTTTTAAAGCATTATGTTATACTTTAGCTATATTGAAAAATAGCAGATCTACAAGCTATGAACTTGTAGGTCTGCTATTTTTTTTAAATCGTGAAAATGTGCCTCAAATCTTTGAATATATATTATTACAGAGTGAACATTTTAACTCAAATCTTTGGTCCTGGGGAGGTCCCTGGAACAACATATTTTCAGATGGGGGGGCGGAGGCATATTACATATCATTTTTGAGGTCCTTGACATGACATATTGAGCACCACTGATACAGAAACATGAGGTTTTTCAGAAAACTGTCAGGATTTTGAAGATGTTTTTTTAAATTTCGACGCCAGGCCTATGGGTTAAAGCAAAAGTGGCAATTTTGTATTCTTATATATCATTATAATGTTCTTTATTTTGATCATAGTAATTACTGAATGTCAGTCTCCAAGTTTTCTTCAGAATATGTAGGACACTTATTCACTACGACAATATGGCATATTAGGAGTCCTACTTGTTCTCAAATGTTTTATTTGCAAGGACCCTCTAAACTCTGACCCCTATAGCTGACATTATCACTTCCTCCAGATCTGCCATGTTCGCCGCGCCACGCCGGTGTACGACAAAGCATAACCTGCTGTCTGTCTGTCTGTCTGTCTGTCTGTCTGCCTGCCTGCCTGCCTGCCTGCCTGTCTGTCTGTCTGTCTGTCTGTCAGAATGCTGAAGCTACTGAGAAGACTGTTGCGCCTTTCTTCGTCCTTTTCCGTTCCTTTTTTTTTTTAAACTTGACTTTTATGAGAAAAAGACTCGCTCACTGTATAAAAATGATATAAGAAAGAATAATAAATCATTTTTTTATTTTATTTTAACATGCTCAATTGCTCATAAAGTGCTCTGTGCTCAAAGTTCAATTAAAAGTAGCAAACATTTCTGTCCTAAGAGCATTGACGAAGGTCTTAGAACGGAAACGTTTTGATACCGTGAGCGAGTCTTTTTCTGTCAAGGTTTCTTGCCTGTCAGAATGACCTCTACTTTTAATCATTTGAGGGAAACAAAGAACACATGTGAGAAACACATCAGAAAAGATAAGAGTCAAGAAGAGAAAAATGCCGGTGTGAGATATTAGATGTGTGAAAAGTGACAATTCTATTGACAATATCCCAAGGTGGACGGGCCAAGGATGCCAAGGATGATGCTGTGACCACTAACCCAGCCTTAGCCACTGAAGAGGCAAGACTCAGCAGCCAGGTGGACACCACAGGTGGGTATGGCATGGGACGTGCACACATAGACATCAAAGGGGGCTTCAGCCCCTGGCCTTTTACCCGTCTGTAAAACAACTGCCCTTTCCAGACCACGAATGCAGCATTTACCGTTTACATCATACATGGGCAACTGGCGGCCCGGGGGCCACATGCGGCCCCCAACATCACTTAATGTGGCCCTCAGGTTAATATCACAATACTGATATATTATTGATTTGAAAACATGACCCGCTTGAATTACTTCTGTCTAAATTATAGTAGCTTAATGAGTAGTATTATTAATTAATTAATTAATTAAAGTCATTTGAAAGGCATTTGAAATTAAATAATGTTACTTTTCAGGATTCCAATTGAAAAATTGCTTGAGCTTTGAGCTTGTAGATCGGCTATTTTTGCTAGAACAGTAATATGCAATGTGTGAGTGAGTGAGGAAATATAGTGGCCCTATCCATCGTCAAAGTTGCCCACCCCTGGTTTACATGGTGAAAGAAATGCAAATGCCCTCCTCTCCTTTCCATGCCATGCCGGAAGGAAGGCAGCGTTCAGGAGAAATGTTCTTTTTATTTCTTTTTACGAAGTCTCCTGAACTTGAACGCGGTATTTTGCGTTGAACAAATTTGTTTTGAAATCCACTAGCTAAAGAGTGCTGGGTTGCGCCCCGCAAAAAGCTGATCTACAAGCTCTCAACGCGTCGCAGCACGCGTTGTGAGCTTGTAGATCTGCTATTTTTGCTATTTTTGTCCAAAAAGTGCCCTCTTAACGGGATTGCAGCCCCTGCCCCTCTATACACTCTCTGCATGTGTTCCCTTTTCTTAGATGGTTTTAATGGTGAAATGCTTCTTATGTTTTTATTTTTATTCTTTTGCATTTGCTCACTGTAGCACTTTTATTAATATTATTATTATTATTATTATTATTATTAACATCATCTAGATATTATAGGTCTAGGCCATTTATTATGATATGTCGGGGAGAAACCAACTCCAAAATGTTCATAAAAAAAACAAACAATTTTAAATAATGCACACTGCCTCATCACAATTGGTATTGTGACTATATATGCTGTCAATTACTGTCCCCCACAGTGACGACAGATACATTTTTTGGTAACACTTTACAATAATATGGCCACAAATCATTAGCATGACTAACATGTGAGATGCTCGATTCATTATTTACAATTTACAATTTACAATTTAGGCATTTAGCAGACACCAGAGCGATTTACAGTAAGCAAGAACAAAAAGCATGGCAATGCATCACATAGCCTACATAAAAAGTAGTTATCATGAAACATGCATAGCTAAGAACGTAACAGTGGAATATCTATATACTGAAACTATACACTATACTTTATTACATGGCTTGGTTGAATGCTTGATTCTGATTGGTCAATCACTTAATTCAGCGGTGAGTTATCTCATCATAATGACCGATCCGCTGTATGACAGACCTCTGCCTAATCAAACCCTCTGAGCACCAGCTGCGCCCCGCTTGATTTACTGCTGTTTCCAACATGACAGCCATGTAAACACACACACACACACACACACACACACACACACACACACACACACACACACACACACACACTAGTGACACACAATGTCATTTACAGCTAAACATTACTCTCAAAAATATTTTTGAAAACATTTGAGCGAGAAATAGACAAAGCAGGACCCGAAAATGGATTCTATTTGATCAACTCACTTCCTTGTTTTCTGACAGTGCTGCAGCCCTGCAGCTGGCCAGACACAACCAGCGCAAACTTATGGAATACTTTTTTGTTGTGTTTTGGGTCAATGTATTAATTTATGTAGCCCTGAAACATGACTGCCATGATGATTATCATGGCAGTCATGTTTCAGGGATATCATTTTATGTTAGGTAGCCATGTAATAAGCGGGATAATATCTGGCTAGGTGGTCATTGTCGGGAGCATAGGCGGCGGGTGGATTTTACCTTTGGGTAGGCTAGAATTGCATGGGGGGGGGGGGGGGCAACTCTCGCGGCCGAGCGGAGCGAGGCCGCGCAAATTTATTTATTTATTTCCCCCAGATGGTCTAAAAATTAGTTGCTTTGACCAATTTATTACCAATCTCGTACACCATTGCTCACGAAAGCAACACCCTTGACCCAATTATAGACACTGCATCTAGCTTTTAATTTAAGTTCCCCGGGCATTGTTTTGGGATATTTTGGCCGATATGGGTATTCTTAAATTTCGAGTCAGTGTGGAGATTACCCGGCGGTGTTGCTGCCCCTCCCGGCGCATGGCTCTTCACAGACGGCACAGAGACAGCAGCCACTCCGCTGAACGTGTCAGTGTTGCTGCAGTGGTGTGAACTGTGAACCGTGCGGTCACTGGTGGTGCTGCTGAGTGCTGACAGCCGAGCCGACTCGGACTCACAGCTTCTTCTTAGTTCTGAATTACTTTATCTTTGCCTTGAAAAAGACCGTAGGGCGTAGGCTATATCCATTTTGCGTTTTGCTGTTTTCCAAAACAAACCAGCGCGCGCTACTAGTCTGTTTGCTACAAAGCGACTGGAAGGAAGAGAAAAGAAAGGCTACCAAGAAAGAATAGAAAGGCTACCAAGTAGCCAATCATATGACCCGATCAGCGATCACCAGGGGGCAGCGACAACACACGCACACACAATAGCCTTCTATATAATGCTGCGCACATATATTATATATATTAAAAAAATACCCAGCAACATTTTTGGCCTTACACACCCGCCGCCTATGGTCGGGAGATAATTCACCCACAGGGAGTTCAACATATTTTCAGATGGGTGTCCGCTCAGCAGCCAAATACAGATAATTCTGGGGGTCTTTGACATGAAAAAGGTTGCACCACTGATATAGAAACATAGGTTTTCAGAAAACTGTCATGATTTAGAAGACATTTTGTAGAATCGACCTCAGGTCTAAATGGGTTAAGATGGCCAGGGTCCACTTACTGAAATAAATTAATAGTTACCGTATGCAATAAAGAGGTTTTCTTCTAAACCAAACCTTTTAGCCGTGTGACCCAAAAAGCAAAATATGATGTCTCCCCTCCCCGACACCCAAACTATAGCCTAGTTACTCTAAAATAGCCAATCTACAAGCTCACAACACGTGGCATCGCGGCGCATTGTGAGCTTGTAGATTGGCTATTTTCACTTCTTTTCTAACACTTGTTTTCTAATTTATGGAATTTCTTTGATTTTCTTTCTTTGATTTCTTCATGACATTACTTAAAAAATGTAATTTGTTTTTAATTCATGAAACTTTTTGCTTTTTTTAAATGTCCTGAAATAGTAATAAATAATAATTAAAAACAGAATGTAGGAAACAAAAAAAGATAAAGGGCCCACAACAATGTGTCCATGACCCACAAATGGGTCCCGCCCCTCTGTTTGGGAAACAGTGTTCTAAAGAACTAGTTCTAAATTTAAGGAAACACAGAAAACAGACAAATTAACTACTTTTCTCCAGTGCATTTGTGCAACAGATAAACCACAACTAGACCCAAGCAGTATTAGTAGAGACGATCCATGTTCTCTGTTACAGTGGAACTCATTTATTTATTCTGATATTTTTCTCCCCAGCTCTCCAGACTGAATCACACAACACAACAGGTACACAGAGAATGCATTTTTATTATTGTTGTCTCCACCAGGCCGAAGGCATGGGCAGAGAGTAACCTGCCTGACCTAACCTGACCTGCCCTGGTGGAGACCTGTCCTATTATAGCGCCACCAGGAGGCCACAACCTGACCTGTCCTGGTGGAGACCTGTCCTATTATAGCGCCACCAGGAGGCCACAACCTGACCTGCCCTGGTGGGGACCTGTCCTATTATAGCGCCACCAGGAGGCCACAACCTGACCTGCCCTGGTGGAGACCTGTCCTATTATAGCGCCACCAGGAGCCCTTATTGGCCCCCCATATAAGCCCTTATTTGCCCCCCAAATAAGCCCTTGTTTGCCCCCCACACAAGCCCTGATTGGCCCCCCACACAAGCCCTTATTGGCCCCCCACATAAGCCCTTTGCCCCCCACACAAGCCCTTATTTGCCCCCCCACACAAGCCCTTATTGGCCCCCCACACAAGCCCTTATTGGCCCCCCACACAAGCCCTTATTGCCCCACACAAGCCCTTATTGGCCCCCCACATCACCCCCCCCCCCCCCCCACATGCCCTTATGTGGGGGGGCTGGGGGGGAGGGGTGGGGTGCCCTTTCCCTAAAAAAAAAATAAAACTTTCTTTTGAGGGAAAGGGCACTTTCTGCAAAAGGGCAGGTGCTCAAGCCCCCTAGCCCCCCCCTCTGCATGTGCCTGTGTGTGTGTGTGCGCATGCACGCACGCACGCACGCACGCACGCACGCACTTGTAAAATACAAATAAAAAGTATGTCACGGCATCACAGGTCCTCTCAAATTGTTGGTGCTGGCTCCCCGGCTATTGTGATTCTGTAGAACACTGTTGTTATGCAGAGTTGTGGTGATTAGACTCCATTAAAGCTATCGTCTGTAAGCTCCTCTGGTTGTGGAAGCTCTGCTTCTCAAGGCTCTACATATACTGTGGGGAGGTCCCTGGAACAACATATTTTCAGATGGGTGTCCGCTCAGCAGCCAAATACAGATAATTCTGGGGTTCCTTGACATGAAAAAGGTTGCACCACTGACATAGGTTTTCAGAAAACTGTCATGATTTAGAAGACATTTTGTAGAATCGACCTCAGGTCTAAATGGGTTAAGATGGCCAGGGTCCACTTACTGAAATAAATTAATAGTTACCGTATGCAATAAAGAGGTTTTCTTCTAAACCAAACCTTTTAGCCGTGTGACCCAAAAAGCAAAATATGATGTCTCCCCTCCCCGACACCCAAACTATAGCCTAGTTACTGTAAAATAGCCAATCTACAAGCTCACAACACGTGGCATCGCGGCGCATTGTGAGCTTGTAGATTGGCTATTTTCACTTCTTTTCTAACACTTGTTTTCTAATTTATGGAATTTCTTTGATTTTCTTTCTTTGATTTCTTCATGACATTACTTAAAAATGTAATTTGTTTTTAATTCATGAAACTTTTTGCTTTTTTTAAATGTCCTGAAATAGTAATAAATAATAATTAAAAACAGAATGTAGGAAACAAAAAAAATAAAGGGCCCACAACAACGTGTCCATGACCCACAAATGGGTCCCGCCCCTCTGTTTGGGAAACAGTGTTCTAAAGAACTAGTTCTAAATTTAAGGAAACACAGAAAACAGACAAATTAACTACTTTTCTCCAGTGCATTTGTGCAACAGATAAACCACAACTAGACCCAAGCAGTATTAGTAGAGACGATCCATGTTCTCTGTTACAGTGGAACTCATTTATTTATTCTGATATTTTTCTCCCCAGCTCTCCAGACTGAATCACACAACACAACAGGTACACAGAGAATGCATTATTATTATTGTTGTCTCCACCAGGCCGAAGGCATGGGCAGAGAGTAACCTGACCTGACCTAACCTGACCTGCCCTGGTGGAGACCTGTCCTATTATAGCGCCACCAGGAGGCCACAACCTGACCTGTCCTGGTGGAGACCTGTCCTATTATAGCGCCACCAGGAGGCCACAACCTGACCTCCCCTGGTGGGGACCTGTCCTATTATAGCGCCACCAGGAGGCCACAACCTGACCTGCCCTGGTGGAGACCTGTCCTATTATAGCGCCACCAGGAGCCCTTATTGGCCCCCCATATAAGCCCTTATTTGCCCCCCAAATAAGCCCTTGTTTGCCCCCCACACAAGCCCTGATTGGCCCCCCACACAAGCCCTTATTGGCCCCCCACATAAGCCTCCCCCCACATAAGCCCTTTGCCCCCCACACAAGCCCTTATTTGCCCCCCCACACAAGCCCTTATTGGCCCCCCACACAAGCCCTTATTGGCCCCCCACACAAGCCCTTATTGCCCCACACAAGCCCTTATTGGCCCCCCACATCACCCCCCCCCCCCACATGCCCTTATGTGGGGGGGCTGGGGGGGAGGGGCGGGGTGCCCTTTCCCTAAAAAATAAATTAAAAAAAATAAAACTTTTTTTTGGGAAAGGGCACTTTCTGCAAAAGGGCAGGTGCTCAAGCCCCCTAGCCCCCCCCCTCTGCACGTGCCTGTGTGTGTGTGTGCGCATGCACGCACGCACGCACGCATGCACGCACGCACGCACGCACGCACGCACGCATTTGTAAAATACAAATAAAAAGTATGTCACGGCATCACAGGTCCTCTCAAATTGTTGGTGCTGGCTCCCCGGCTATTGTGATTCTGTAGAACACTGTTGTTATGCAGAGTTGTGGTGATTAGACTCCATTAAAGCTATCGTCTGTAAGCTCCTCTGGTTGTGGAAGCTCTGCTTCTCAAGGCTCTACATATACTGTGGGGAGGTCCCTGGAACAACATATTTTCAGATGGGTGTCCGCTCAGCAGCCAAATACAGATCATTCTGGGGTTCCTTGACATGAAAAAGGTTGCACCACTGACATAGGTTTTCAGAAAACTGTCATGATTTAGAAGACATTTTGTAGAATCGACCTCAGGTCTAAATGGGTTAAGATGGCCAGGGTCCACTTACTGAAATAAATTAATAGTTACCGTATGCAATAAAGAGGTTTTCTTCTAAACCAAACCTTTTAGCCGTGTGACCCAAAAAGCGAAATATGATGTCTCCCCTCCCCGACACCCAAACTATAGCCTAGTTACTGTAAAATAGCCAATCTACAAGCTCACAACACGTGGCATCGCGTTGCTTTTTCCTCTTATTGTGTAATAATGTTCTGACCCAACACCTACTGTACTTCCTGTGCCTCAGTGTTCAACAGCACGTGTGACAGCGAAGAGTTCCTGTGTCAAAACAAAAAATGTGTCCCCAAGAGCTTTGTACAGGTTAGGTACACAGAGAATGCATTATTATTATTGTTGTCACCAGGCCGAAGGCATGGGCAGAGAGTAACCTGACCTGACCTAACCTGACCTGCCCTGGTGGAGACCTGTCCTATTATAGCGCCACCAGGAGGCCACAACCTGACCTGCCCTGGTGGAGACCTGTCCTATTATAGCGCCACCAGGAGGCCACAACCTGACCTGTCCTGGTGGAGACGTGTCCTATTATAGCGCCACCAGGAGGCCACAACCTGACCTGCCCTGGTGGAGACCTGTCCTATTATAGCGCCACCAGGAGGCCACAACCTGACCTGCCCTGGTGGAGACCTGTCCTATTATAGCGCCACCAGGAGGCCACAACCTGACCTGTCCTGGTGGAGACGTGTCCTATTATAGCGCCACCAGGAGGCCACAACCTGACCTGCCCTGGTGGAGACCTGTCCTATTATAGCGCCACCAGGAGGCCACAACCTGACCTGCCCTGGTGGAGACCTGTCCTATTATACCGCCACCAGGAGGCCACAACCTGACCTGCCCTGGTGGGGACCTGTCCTATTATAGCGCCACCAGGAGGCCACAACCTGACCTGCCCTGGTGGAGACCTGTCCTATTATAGCGCCACCAGGAGGCCACAACCTGACCTGCCCTGGTGGAGACCTGTCCTATTATAGCGCCACCAGGAGGCCACAACCTGACCTGCCCTGGTGGAGACCTGTCCTATTATAGCGCCACCAGGAGGCCACAACCTGACCTGCCCTGGTGGAGACCTGTCCTATTATAGCACCACCAGGAGGCCAAAACCTGACCTGCCCTGGTGGAGACCTGTGCCCCGAGGGGCACTTTATCTAGTTATTGTTGTTGTCCAATGGATCCACTGTAGTTATTATTCATTCACAATATCTTGTTAATACTTTTGCATTGGTTGGTTAGATATTCATGAAACTTTCACTTATGTTTATTTTTATTTATCTTTAAATAGCTAAAATAGCTGTATAGCTAAAAAAATTGCTAAAGTACATGCGATGTTGTTACCAAGACCAAAACCTACATTAAGAATGAATGACTTAAGCCCTAATTGATAGTGAAAATAGCAGATCTACAAGCTCACGTTGTGGGCTTGTAGATCTGCTATTTTCACTGTCTTACTTTATTGCGTTGTGTGCTTGTAGATCGGATATATATAGGAACAGGCAGGGAAAAAAGTTGAAATATGGAAATAAGAGGTTAACGATATATTCCATGTGTGGTATTGACAGTAATAAACACAGAGTAATAAATTAACTTCACACATGCATAACTATCGATAAGAACCGTTGCTTTTTCCTCTTATTGTGTAATAATGTTCTGACCCAACACCTACTGTACTTCCTGTGCCTCAGTGTTCAACAGCACGTGTGACAGCGAAGAGTTCCTGTGTCAAAACAAAAAATGTGTCCCCAAGAGCTTTGCTTGCGACCATGATGACGACTGTGGTGACGACTCAGATGAGTCCAAAGCGTGTGGTGAGTGGACCATTCTTTAAGGAGTGTGGTGAGTGGACCATTCTTTAAGGAGTGTGGTGAGTGGACCATTCTTTAAGGAGTGTGGTGAGTGGACCATTTAAGGAGTGTGGTGAGTGGACCATTCTTTAACTGACGTCGAAATAAAAAACACGTTTGCTCTGAAAGAATATATATTCAAAGATTTGTGCCGCATTTTTACGATTTTTCAAGAAATAGCAGATCTACAAGCTCGTAGCGCGCCACTCGGTGCCACTCGGTGCCACTCGGTGGCGCGCTATGAGCTTGTAGATCTGCTATTTTTCAATAGCTAAAGTAGAACATTGATGCTTAGTTAAAACACCAAAAGGGGTTCCCGTCCAGAATGGGTTAACCCAGTGCTTCTCATACTGAATGAATATGGATATGAATTCATTTGGTTGCGGATCCCCACAGGAAAATATGTTGTGCCTAATGCAAGATCTTGTTGTTGAAACGTTTCAAACATATTCACAATTTCTTCACTTTTTTGCCCCTCCAAGATCGTTTGAAAATAGCAGCGCTAGAATCTCACGACAACATCGTGATGCATTGTTGGCTTGTATATTTTCAAATAGCCAATTAGGTTAAAGTGGTTAAAGTGAATTTGGAGGCTATCAATTGGCTGTGGGACCCCAGAGTGTCCGATATGTGATTCTTTAACCTATTGGCCTGTAAAGAACAGCCTCTAGCCTCCATTTGTGACTCTTCAAGCTCTCCTTCCTGTTCCAGAGTATCCAGCATGTGGCTCCGACCAGTTCCGCTGTGCCAACGGCCGCTGTCTCATCCAGAGAGCGTGGGAGTGTGACGGAGAGATCGACTGTCACGACCACTCAGATGAAGCTCCCAGGAATACTCGCTGCAAAGACCCAAGTAAGAAAGGCACGCACGCACACACGCACACACACGCACACGTCACACGTACAAGTAGCCTACATGTAGCAATGAAGTTTCGTAAGCTTCGACACGATCAGAATCAAACTGTGTGATTATATTGTAACCATTGTTCTCTGCCGTATGGAGACTGTCTATCCTATCCACAACTATACTTCATATTTATAACACATGTCTGACACCTAATCTGACACCACCAGCAACACATTGAACAGCAGCTCTCTTTGCTGATCAGTTTTTGATTGATTGATTGAAATATTTATTAACAGTTTGCAGAATTACAGTACATTTCAAGCACAAACTCAATACGAAGACTGTTAACTGTGAGTGGACAACCCAATTAACATTACACTTGTTTAAAAGAGGGTCCACCGTGTTCAATTCATCAAAACATTTAGAGACGTACAAATAGACACTTCTATATAGTCAAAGACAGAACAGGAATTCATCATAAAGGAGGTAAAAAGGGAAAAGAAACATATAGTGAGGGGAAAAGGGGGGGGGGGGGGCGGTGGTGGGGGATTCAGATTTTACGGGGGCCAGTTTCGAATTGCAGCCGTCCGTAGGTGCCCTTTGAGAGCGGTTTTGAAGGAGTCAAGGGATTCACATGTCTTAATGACTGTTGGTAGGGCGTTCCACATTTTGGTGGCATAGGAGCGAAAATAATTTAGTCCCTTGTTTGTGCCGAATGTGGGTTGTACATGGTTTGTTGCACTCCCTCTGGTGTTGTGGGTGTGGACTTCGTTAACATTAAGGAAGTATTTAGACAGGTACATGCATGGGTATCTTGGTCGTGTATCGAATCTTGTGGACCCGACCCATTGCAAGATGCCGTACTCTCCTCTGTCGTCGACCCTAAGCCATTCTAGCCTGGCTAATAAGCCAGACCGAATCAGCCGTTGGCAAAAAAAATTGCCTGCCAAGCGGATTACGGTCTGGAGAGGCTCAATTGTACGCCCATTTCCTACACCAGAGAACTGGTGTGGCCAATCGGGACACGGTATGCAATATGGGCGGGCTTTGGTACAGTGACGTTCAATGCTTGAGACCTTTGACTGACAGTAGCTCTGACCAATTGCGTCAAGGAGAAAATGTTTGAACCCGCCCCCAGGAAACAAGATCCATACACAGTCCCTCCAGACTCAAATACCACACAACAGTGTGATTTGAGTCTGGCTTATTAGCCAGGCTAAAGCCATTCCAGCCTGTCAAAGTGGGCAGGGGTGAGGAGGGTTCGGGGAGTGAGGCCAAGTAGGAGCCTGACCAGTTTGTTTTGGGAGGTCTGGAGCCTTGTTTTAAGGGCCTTTGAGGTGCTGTGGTACCAAGAGGTGCATGCATAGTCAAAGAAACCTTGTACGAGGGCTCCTGTTAAGGTCTTCAAGGTGTTTTTGTTGACCAGTGAGGAGATCCTGTAAAGGAATCTTGTTCTTTGATTGACTTTCTTGATTACATTGGTGGCCATTTTATCACCGGAAAGATTAGCCTCCAGGATGGAACCTGGAGGTTAATCTTTCCGGTGATCTATTCCTATGGTTCCCAAACTTTTTCATGTCAAGGACCCCCAAATTGACACTCATTAGCCCGCGGACCCCCATATGAAAAGATATGCCAGGGACCCCCATAAGAGAAGAATGTTACGGTTCTAGCAGTGATTCTCAACCGGTTTAATTTCAAGGACTCCCAGTTTGATTGATTGATTGATTGATTGATTGATTGATTGATTGATTGATTGATTATATTAGACAGAAATGCAAACAGCAGGAGTACAGTCAAACACTTGGTCTAAAAGGATAACAAAGCGTCATGTGGACTTGTTTCCATCAAGGTCTTATGTAAACAATAGAGAATACACTATTCTATATTACAAGGTACAGATACATTAATAAGAGAACGTCAAACATCATCCATAGACATAACTATAGAACTGGCTTTTTGCTCTTATTCTATAATAATGGATTGACCTAAACAACTACTTCCTGTGTCTCAGCAAACCTGTGCGGCAGCGACCAGTTCATGTGTCAAAATAAACAATGCATCGACAAGAGTTGGGAGTGTGACGGAGACAATGACTGTGACGACAACTCAGATGAGGCTCACTGTAAGAACCCAAGTAAGACACACACGCGCACACACACACACACACACACACACACACACACACACACACACACACACACACACACACACACACACACACACACACACACACACACAGCTATGAGAGCACCTCTAACACCTCTAAATACTTTCCAGGAAGACTTAATTGCGTCATAAACTTTTACTTTTACACGATCAGAATCACATTCATCTGAACCTCCTTTGCTTCCATTGCTCTTCCCTTTCTCCTCCTTCCTCTAAGTTTCCACTCCAACAAAGAAGACATGCTATGTTTGTCACAACGGGAACTGTGTCCAGGAGACATTGCTGTGTGACGGCAAGGATGACTGTGGTGACAACTCTGATGAGCTCAGCAGCTGCTCTGTTAACGAGTGTCTGAACAGCGAGCTGAGTGGCTGCTCCTCCCAGCTCAGCTGTAAAGACCTCAAGATAGGCTTCAAGGTATGGAATCAACAGCGCCATTTGACACAGATTCCACAAAGACACTGATGAAACACCTGGTCAGCATCACGCTCTGTTCCTGTCTCCTTACAGTGCACATGTCCCAGCGGCTTCCGTCTGAAGGACGATGGGAAGACGTGTGTGGACGTAGATGAGTGTAGCAGCTATCCCTGCACCCAGCACTGCAACAACACACAGGGCAGCTTCCACTGTCTCTGTGTGGAGGGTTACCAGCTCAGCCCTGAAGACCCCACCATCTGCAGGTCCACATCTGGTAGGAAACAGTGGGAGCTGAAAGCACTGAAAGCACATTGGTTGTCTATTCCAAGAATAGCAGATATAACTTATACAAGCTCATAGCGTTGCACTGTGTGCCGCGCTATGAGATCGTATAGCTCTGCTACATTTTTAACTCAAATCTTTGCTTCTGGGGGTCCCGGGGTCCCTGTAACAAAATACTTTGGGATGGGGGCCAGATAATTTTGGGGGTCCTTAACATGAATACTTTTGAGAACCACTGATGCGTTTTTCAGACTGTTTGGGTTTAGAAGACATTTGTAGAATCGGCCTCAGGTCTTCATGGGTTTAACCGCGTGTCTGTCTGTCTGTCTGTCTGTCTGTCTGTCAGAACATATTCATGAACACAGCATAATTTATAAAACTACATAGAGATGAGAAATCATCCCCCCCAGAAGCAAAGACTTCAAAATGTTTGCTCTCAAATGATATATTTTCAAAGATGTGCGCCACATTTTTCAAAAATAGCAGACCTACAAGCTCGTAGCGCGAGCTTGAGGACGGGAACCCCTTTTGGTGTTTTAAGCATAATTTTGAACTTCTATTGAAAATTAGCAGATTTATAAGCCCATAGAGTGCCGCGCTACGAGCTTGTAGATCTGCTATTTTTGAAAATGTGGCGCACATCTTTGAAAATATATTATTTGAGAGCAAACATTTTGAAGTCTTTGCTTCTGGGGGGGATGATTTCTCATCTCTATGTAGTTTTATAAATTATGCTGTGTTCATGAATATGTTCTGTCTCTCCCAAACAAACAAATAAAGCATTGCATTTTTTTTAAGCTAAATGTGATGTCTAATTTTCTCTAGATGTGGAGCCCTTCCTCATCTTCACCACCCACAACACACTGAATAAGATGAACTTGAACGGCTCCAACCACACTGTGCTCAAACAGGTGAAAACCATTGAACATACTGTAACAACACATCCTATACACGCTTACATGCACCAACAATAACACATTCAAGCCCCTAATCAACTGCATAAGACGATATTAAAACCTGGATGGATGAAAACCTCTTACATCTCAATGACAATAAAAGGGAAATCATCATCTTTGGACAACGCCCCACCCCTCCTGTCAACAACCTCGGCCCCCTCACTTCCAATATCAACACAGGCTGTTATTTTCGGTAATACTTTTAAATTTGACAAGCAGATAAGCTCTGTTGTCAAAACAAACTTGTATCACCTACGCCTACTCGCCATGGTTAAACCCTGCCTCCCCCTCAAACAATTTGAAAACGGTAATTCACTCCTTCATCTCCTCAAGGCTGGACTATTGTAACGCCCTATACTATGGCATCAACCAATCCTCACTTTGAAGACTCCAATTAGTCCAAAATGCTGCTGTCCGCCTTCTCACCGGACCTAAAAAGTTTGACCACATCACACCAGTCCTGATATCACGCCATTGGCTCCCGATAAAACAAATAATTGATTTTAAGATCCTACTTTTTTACTTTTAACCCATTCAGGACAGGAACCTCGTTTGGTGTTTCTAAGGATTATGTTATACTTTAGCTATTGAAAAATAGCAGATCTACAAGCGCATAGCGCGGCACCAAGTGCCGCGCTACAAGCTTGTAGATCTGCTATTTTTGAAAAATCGTGAAAATGTGGCTCAAATCTTGATTTTTATATTCTTTCACAGTGAACGTTTTTAACTCATACCGTTGCTTCTGGGAGGACCCTGGAACTACATATTTTCAGATGGAGGTCCTTGCCATGAAAAAGGTTGAGCACCACTGACAGGTTTTTCAGAAAACTGTCATGATTTAGAAGACATTTGTATAATATGGTCTATAAGGTCTAAATGGGTTAAATCTCTTGCCCTATATGGCTGAACGTATACAGCGCTACAACCCTCCCAGAGCTCTGAGGTCTGCTGACCAATCACTGCTGACCGTGCCAACAACCTGAACCCTCAGAACAAGAGGTGACCGCGCTTTAGCGGTGGCGGCCCCAGAGCTGTGGAACAACCTCCCCCCCTTTATTAGAGCTGCCCAATCCATCGAGATGATTAAATCCTTACTTAACCCATTTTGACCTGAGATCAGATTCTAAAAATGTCTTCTACATCCTGACAGTTTTCTGAAAAAGCTATGTCAGTCGTTCATTCTTCAAAAATAGCAGACCTACAAGCTCGTAGCGCGCCACTCGGTGGCGCGCTATAAGCTTGTAGATCTGCTATTTTTCAATAGCTAAAGCATAACATAATGCTAACACCAAAAGTGGTTCCCGCCCCAAAATGGGTTAAAACGCACCTTTTCTCCCTGGATGTTAATGTAATCTGATTTTAATGTGCTTATATATTCCTATATTGTCCATGTATCATGTTTGCCTCATTTGCTATGCATCTGGCTCTACTTGATGTAAATTGCTTTAAATGATATTTGCTCTAAATGTGAAATTCTTTCCTGTGAAGCACTTTGGTATATATATGCTATAATTAAAGGATGATTTGATTTGATACAATACACACACTGCTTTTGACATGTTGGAATGTATTCGACCTGTCAGAGTCAGAGACTAACTGCTGACTAAGTAACTGCTGTGCTGTGACAGGACTTGAATGAAGCGCGGGCTCTGGACGTTGACTACCAGCAGCAGATGGTCTATTGGACAGAAGGGTTGTTATACAACAGGACGATCAGTCGTATGAACATCAATGGCAGTGACGTCCAGGTCAGTGTGACAAATACACAGATGGGAAGTGAAGCAATGTCAGGAAATGGTTATACAATGGTTCTCCATACATCTGGCCAGCTCCTTTGTGCTTTCCGCGCCAGTATCTTTCTTTAGTACGTCCACGTAGGTAGGTGTGGGACGTCCTCTCGATCGATGCCCGTGTGTCGGTTCCCACAGTACAAGCTTTTTGGCCGGGAGTTCTTGGTGTCGCTGGCAGTGGCCAGCTAGTCTCATCCTCCTTACTGCTATCTTCTCTGTTACACTTGGTAATGCCCCGTACAGACGCTTGTTGGTGATGTGCTCAAGTACTGTACTTATTAAACACTGTAAGGTGCTTGTAATTTCCCAAGTATTTATATGTCCTAATACATACAACTCCACTACATCTCAGAGGCATCTTTGTACGTTTTACTTATTTGACAGCTTTAGTTACTTGCAGTGGTGGACAGTAATGAATGAGGTACTTTTTAAATATGAATACAGCAATGCATTGATACAAATTATTTATTTACACATTATACAGTATAGGCTACAAGTACATCAGTACATAAGTATATCAGTACTCAAGTACACATTTGACAGAGCAATTTATACTTGTAGTTGAGTAATATTTGACCAGGAGTATCTATACTTTGATTCAAGTACTGGGTTTGAGTACTTTGTCCACCACTGGTTACTAGTTACTTTGTAGATTTTGATTGTTATGATGTTATAAATAATAACATTATTTATTGAAAATATTCAACATAGTTAGAAAATAGCAGATCTACAAGCTCACAACGCATCACGTCACAATGCATTGTGAGCTTTATAGCATGTATAGACCTGCTATTTTCAAAAAGCCAAATTATGAAATAAGGCTTAAGTGCTGAGAGTTGTGCAAACAAGCAGACTGGTTGAGTAGTGGCAGTTAATTAGTGCACAGACAATATGCTCTTTTTACAATATCCTGTGATATTAATATGTTGAACAAATGACTTACAAATAGAACAATAAAACGTGGTGAGTATATCCAGAGTTAATGTATGTCTCATTGACAGGTCCTCCACACGTCACTCAGTGGACCAGCGGGTCTGGCTGTTGATTGGGTGGGAGGAAACCTCTACTGGAGTGACCATGAGCAGGACACCATAGAGGTGTCCAAACTAAACGGGGCGTACCGAACAGTCCTGGTCAACACCGGCCTGGAGTTGCCAGGCTCCATGGCTGTGGATGTACGCTACAGGTAAGTGTACTGTGGTGTGGTGATCATGAACCTTACACTGACTTTATCAACCGTCCTGTGAAACTCCACAGATACAAGAAGACTGAATTACATCTAAAAGCTAAACGGATGACATTGCATCATATTTATTTGTTGTACCTCTTGCAGCACTGTTCATTTTGACAGCAACATTCTGATTTAGTCTTAGTCTTTTGAATAACACCATTTAGTTTTAGTCCTATTTTAGTCTTCTGAAATTGTTTAGTCTTAGTCTTAGTCGACTAAATATCAACATCTTGTGGTCTTTTATTATTTTAGTCTTTTAATCTTGTGTACATTTTTAAAGATTTAGTCTTAGTCTTTTGAACAACACAGCATTTTGTTTTAGTCCTATTTTAGTCATCTGAGTCCTATTTTAGTTTACTACACAACATAATTAACAGTCTTGCAGATCTAGTTAAATAAAAGTCACATTAGTTATTTTTTTGTATAAGACTAGGATGTATCACATGAGTATGAGTGTAGGCCTATATTTATCCGATCTCCGAAGCTCACACAACACGTCTCAGTTATTTTCATGGAAATTACTAGTTTACGTATATCGTAAAATGACATAACGGTTCTATAAAGTAACAATGCAATTCAGGGGTGCGGTTGACGAAAACGTTATTTTGCCGATCGAGGTGCACTGAGACAAAAATGTTTGAGAACCACTGCTGTATACGTACAGTACTGTATGTGTGATTTGTTGTGAACAGTGACCTGACACAGTGTCTCCTCTGACAGCTACTTGTACTGGGCAGACTTCAGCAGCAACAACCCCCACATAGGGAGGATAGGCATGGACGGCACCAACAGGAGCATCATAGTGGAGGATAAGATCACCAGGCCCTGGGGCCTGACGTTAGACTACATCAATGATCGCATCTATTGGAGCGACTACAAGGAGAAAAGCATTGAGTTTGCCAACCTGGATGGAACCAACAGACACACAGGTAACACACACACACACACACACACACACACACACACACACACACACACACACACACACACACACACACACACACACACACACACACACACACACACACACACACACACACACACACACTCTCTCTCACACACACTCTCACACACACACACACACACACACACACACACACACACACACACACACACACACACACACACACACACACACACAGATTTTAGTATGGGGATTCATGGATGCCATTTTTACAAATGTTTTGGTCAACACAAATCATAGAGAGCCAAATATAGCTGATCTACAGGCTCACAATGAGACGCGTTGTGAGCTTGTAGATCTGCTATTCTTGGTGAGCGACACCGTTGTGCAGTTAAATAAGTAAGGCTAAGGCATAATTCACACGCGCACACACACGCACACACATGCACAGTTGCACACACATGCACACACACGCAGCCACACACTCACGCACGCACGCATGCAATCAGCCACGCAAGCACGCACGCAGCCACGCATGCAAGCACGCACATACGCACACATGTACGCGCACATACACGGCGCGGACACACACACACACACACACACACACTGTGACGGCCCCTGGGAACCGGCCATTGTGAAAAGCCCCGTTGTTTGCGCCGGTGCAAGTGTGGAGAGAGACAGACAGACAGAGAGTGAGAGAGAAGCGTCAGCGTTGGACCTGTCACTAGTGAACGAGCAAGTTAGCCCCTCATTCTCCGTGTCGTTTTGGTCCGTAATGTGGCGTAGCCTCGGGCGTTGTTCAAACCTGCAGAGCTACAAACAAGCATTCAAACGGACGAGAATAACCCACAACTGACGATCCCCGCATCCTGGTCTGTCCTAGCCTGGATCCAGCCCAAAGACCCCGCCCACTCTCTGAGTGGACTGCATCTCTTGGTCTGGTGTTGCGCTGTGAACCTATAATTTCTTCGGTACAAAAATGTATTATCCAATGAGAATCGGTGGTGGGGGGGTGGGTCTAACGAACAACCAATCAGCACCGAGTCCCGTTTTCAGCGTCATCACGCAGCGCAACACACAGAGGGTTGAGGGAAATTCTAATCCCCTCCCCCTTGAAATCGCTCAGACAGGAGACAATGTCAGACTGAAGCTTCAAGAAAGCTACAGTCTGATAATCAGGCTAGGTCTGTCCCTTCTCCTTGGCTCAGCTGTCACGCACGGAGCAGTGCGGTGGTATTTGATTTCCCCCCTATTATTTCAAGAGCTTGTTTTGTTTATTATTTTGTTGTTTTGGAGACTAATTAAAGAGCCGCTCTGCTCGGACAGACGGACTACTTTCATAACATTTACTAACATTCACGTTGCGTCGGCGTTGCGTGGATCTGGAACAATACCAACAGTTTATTTATGTATTTATTTATGAACTGCGCACGGTAACTCACTAGGCTACAAATGGTTGTCATGAAATGAATTGACGCATGGTTTTGGTTGACAGGTTTCGGACGTAACCCCATTTCTTTGAGTGTTGGACATTTCTTTTCCTTTTGTGTTTATTTACAAACATTGCAAACTGTTGGGTCTTGTTTCATGAACTGATGAACTGTTTGTGTTTATGTTGGTTGAAATCTCAATATATAATAACTTGAGACTGAGTTGATACCGTGTGTTGTGTGTTTTATTTCTTGGTGTAAGGGTTTACATTTTACTCATACTCACATACTCACATACTGATACATATTTATTGTGGGCAACATTTTGATAAGACACTGTAATTACACAATTCCAGGTCCATTTTACACTCTGTGTTAAAGGAATGCTCCAGATTTGTCTGTGTTCAAGAACAGCTTTTGTAAATGTTGTCCATGAGTAGTGGAAGAAAAAGTAATTAAAGCAGTAAGAACATGATTTACTTTAGTACGCTTTACTAAAACATTGTATATCTTATTATAAATAGTCTTATTACTATTTCATAATATTCTGACACTTTTGGTTTTGTGTGTCTGTAGTTCTGCGTCAGGACAACTATATCTATGGTATTACCCTGTTTGAGGAGTACATCTACTACTCCATGAGATCATCCATCTCCAGAGCTCACAAGACTCAGGGAACCAACAACACAGAACTCATCAGAAACCTGTACCTTCCATGGGACATCCAGATCTACCACCCCTATCAACAACCTGAGGGTCTGTACCACCTACTGTACACAACACTCTCATTATGACTGCTTAATGTTTTATGACTTCTATTAACTGTCTATCATTGTATTATTATCTGATCTGAAAAGCATCACGTATACAGTATAAATACACCCTATAATAATAACAACAACAGCAACAACAATAATAATAGTCATATTGTGACATAGTAGTAGTAATAGTAATAGTATTAGTATAATCGGAATTGGCCACATCGGCCATAAAAATGCCATATTGGTATCGGATCCGTCTCAAAATAATCCAGATTATTTAATCGTTTACACCAGCAAAATAAATTAAAAATTCTACATTTAACTTTCATTCAGTTGTGAAAACGGACACTTGGAAAAAGAGTATAGGCTATTTATTGATTGATTGAATACTTGGCTTTGGGCCAAGCCCCTATAGGACCTAGGCTTGTTTCCATTGTGGTCCTCTGTATAATATCGGAATTGGTCAGAATTGGTATCGGCAGATAATTATGACCCTGCAAATAATCGGATATCGGTCATACTTTCATAATTGTGCACCCCTAAATAGTATTGTAACATAATAGTAGTAGTAGTAGTAGCAGTATTGTATCATATAGTATAGTAGTAGTATTCAGGGCTCTCATATTCATTACATGTGTACATGTTTTCCTGCAGTGTCTGCTCATCCGTGTCAGACCAACAATGGAGGATGCAGTAACCTGTGTCTGCTGTCACCTGGAGGAGGCTACAAGTGTTCCTGTCCAACCTACTTCTACTTGGCAGCTGACAACAAGCAGTGCATGTCCAGCTGCACTGCCAGCCAGGTGATTCACCTCCAGTTCACTTGTGTTATATGCAGTGGGTAATTTCTAACTCAATGGATGCCGGAGCTCAACTCCCGCACATGCACAAAATCTTTTCACAAATCAGACTGCACAGGCTAGCCACAGACTGTACAGTCACAGAGAGTGAGACTACAGCGAGTCACCTGTCATGATAAGACTCATAAGAGAGATGATTATTGATTACAAATACAAACTGCAGCAGCAGCACTGCTAGTCCCGGCCGCTAGCCGCCAGCGTGGCTCAGCCTGTACAACACACAACAACCAGGCGCGTCACCCCCATTCACTGTGAGTCGCAACATCTGCACTCTCACATATACTGTAGGTCAGTGATTTCACCCCCCCGCCCCCCACATAAACACACACACTTTGACCACCCGATAGCTCTGTTTGGAACAAGTAACAACAACCGGCATTCACAGCACAGGACACTGCAAGGCTGCAAGTTGACAGTTTATTTACCTGATTGCTGCTGCCCGTATAGTTCAGTCTGAAGCCTTTTCTTTTTTCATATCCTGAACGAACGGATAAAGTCGCTTCATGATGACTAATAGATTCCGTGTGTTGTCTAAAAATAAACTCTCCCGTCATTACAACGAAGCAAAAATACTTTGAAAGGGGGGCGTTTCTACATGGTGGGAATAATAACTTCTACAGTCAGCCGTCAACAGGCATGTTTCCCTTATGAGCAGCGTACACTCACTGCGCAAAGAACGTAGTTGCGCCTGCCCTGCGCAAAGAACGTAGTTGCACCCGCCCTGCGCAAAGAACGTAGTTGCGCCCGCCCTGCGCAAAGAACGTAGTTGCACCCGCCCTGCGCAAATAACGTAGCTGTACGTTCTTTGCGCAGTGCGGGTGGAGGCCTTTGTGGGAATCGGGGGCCCTACGCAGCCTGCCTAGTCTACTCTGCGTATAGGACCAATCAGCTCCGCTATGGGAGGCTATGGGAGGCTCCCATAGCGGAGCGCCACCTACAGGTACCGGAGCTGCCTCTATAGGGGAAAGCTGAGCTCCGCCAAGCTCCGGCTGAAATTAAGCACTGGTTATATGTCTTTATGTCTTTATGTCTTGTGTCTGCTGTCGATAGTCATTCTAAAGATGTGTGTCGTCTCTCCCATCAGTTTCCTTGTAAGAACTACAAATGCATTCCGTTGTGGTGGAAATGTGACACGGCAGATGACTGTAAGGACGGGTCAGACGAACCGGCAGACTGCTGTGAGTAGAGACTCCGAGACCCCCAGAATAATATGCATTTGGCCGTGGACCCCCAGCTGAAAATATGTTGTTCCAGGGACCACCCAGAAGCAAATATTTTAATTTAAAATGTTCACTTTGAAAGAATATATAGTCAAAGATTTGCGCCACATTTTCACGATTTAAAAAGAATAGCAGATCTACAAGCTCGTAGCGCGGCACTCTGTGTCGTGCTATGAGTCCTTTTTGAGTAAAATCTATTGGTAAAAATGAAATAGGTCCATTTTAAAACACCCAACAGACCATACAAACTACTGTAAAAAAAACAAAAAACGAATTAATAAAATGGCCTACTAATGTAAACAATTAAAAACAAATGGCTTCTAAATCCTAAAAGTTTTCTGTAAAACCTGTGTTTCTATGTCAGTGGTGCTCAACATTTTTCAGGTCAAGGACCCCCAGAATTATCTGTATTTCGCCGTGTACCCCCATCTGAAAATGTGTCTTTCCAGGGACCCCCCAGAAGCAAAGATTTGAGTTAAAAACGTTCGCTCTGAACGAATATATATTCAAAGATTTTCACCACATTTTCACGATTTTTCAAAATTAGCAGATCTACAAGCTCATAGCCCAGCACTCGGTGCCGCGCTATGAGCTTGTAGATATGCTATTTTTCAATAGCTAAAGTATAACATAATGCTTGAAATACCAAAAGGGGTTCCTGTCCTGAATGGGTTTAAGGCCATGCACAGTGCACACACACATTTAGAACTGATGGCTTCCCCTGTTGGGCAATTATAAAATAACTTTAACTTTACTCACATGTCCTGTGAGTTGTAATGTTTGGACTAAACAATTCATTATAGAAAAAAAGCGGAGATCCGGGCTGAGCCCTGATGAAGACCGGTATAGGCTGAAACATGTCGGTTTAATAACGTTTTCCTCCTTTTTAACTATTAAGTGTGCCCGGATCTCCGCTTTTTTCTATATGTGTCATCCCGATTGATCCAGGAGCACCTATTTTTATATTTTGTATACCTGCACACCTCCTGAGCACCGGGTTGCTTCCTTGCCTCTACATAGTCACATTTGTGTTTCCATTTGTAGCAACCCTTGGTGGCCGATTAGAATACATCTTTCAGGGTATTTTTAGGTACTTATGTCATTCTGCGAGTTTAGTGATGATTGGTCCAACAACAGTGGTAACCTTGCACAGCAGCTGGCCTCATGCCATCACAGTTTATCTGGTAAGACATCAGCTTATGTAGGATACTTCTGTCTGAAAGCCAGGTGATAATATGTCCTTTGACGACACACAGCAGCTGGCCTCATGCCATCACAGTTTATCAGGTAAGACATCAGCTTACCAGATGGACTGAAAGCCAGGTGATAATTAGTGTCCTTTGACGACACACAGCAGATATTTTTCTTACTCACTGTAGCCTATACTGCTTGATGGTGGTCGTTTGAACTATAGGCTACACATGATATGAAATAATATACCATACCGTGATGTACCGTGAACAATCCTCAAATATGAAGTGCGGCAGGAACAATGTACCCCTCACTTTGTTCCTGACACACTTCATATTTGAGGATTGCCCACCGTAGTGAAACAAAATGTGTTGTCCGTCCACTATGCCATTTGAAACTTTATTTAAACTTCTGACAATTAAAATAGCTATATTCCAGGAACACAAAGCAGATATCCACCAATAAAAATATACAAATAGTTTGGGGAGTGGGACAACGTTGCTGCACAACACATGTAGTGTCGCTCTCCTGCTGATTGAAACACATGTATTTTAATGACTTTTCTTTGCTCACATCGCTGGCAGTGAGGACGGGGTGTAAGTCTTGAACCGTACAGCTGTACATAAAGTCAAACTTGTCCCCCTATAGGTTCCTTGGGTCATGACACAATGACACATGTAGGCCTGACAAGACTTTCTGGGATGAAGCTCACACAAGAAAAATATAATTCCACCATTGCTTTACACCTGCAAAACTGTAATGTGACAAACTAAACAGATTCTGATACTCATTCTGAGGTGGGCATTGACTGTGTGGGTAGTTGTCATGATCCAAGGAATCCAGGGAATGTCGATTGTACGACCTACGGTTCAAGAGTTACGGGCCAAAATCTAACATTTATTGTGTTATTTTTTCCCCTTCAGCTCTCCAGGCTGAACAAACACACAACACAACAGGTAAACAAAGATTACAAATCATCATAGATTATAGATAGACCAAGAGCTTCTTCTAATTAAATCTCTCTCTCTCTCTCTCTCTCTCTCTCTCTCTCTCTGTGTGCGTGTGTGTGTTTAGTCCCCCGGTGACAGGTTGACACTTGACAGGCTGCAGCTTATTATTATTGTTTGTGTGCTTTCGTTGTTCCAGACTTCCAGTATAATAACGTTGATGTGCATTGTTACGCCGTTGTGTGTGTGTGTGTGTGCACGCGCGCGGCCGTTCCGCGACCGTCCCAGACGATCTCTAGATTGTTGAAGGCCCAGTTAATTTCAGTACGGACCGCCACTTATGACTTTTCTTTGCTCACATCACTGGCAGTGAGGACGGGGTGTAAGTATTGAACCGTACAGCCGTACATAAAGTCAAACCTTTCCCCCTATAGGTTCCTTGGGTCATGACACAATGACACATGTAGGCCTGACAAGACTTTCTGGGATGAAGCTCACACAAGAAAGATATAATTCCACCATTGCTTTACACCTGCAAAACTGTAATGTGACAAACTAAACAGATTCTGATACTCATTCTGAGGTGGGTAGTTGTCATGATCCAAGGAATCCAGGGAAAGTCATGTTTTGATTGTACGACCTACGGTTCAAGAGTTATGGGCCAAAATGTAACGCCTGGCCTGGTGGAGACAATGTATTAGAGTAATAGAGACAATCCACGTTCTCTGTTGTGAAGCTAATTTATTGTGTTATTTTTTCCCTTCAGCTCTCCAGGCTGAACAAACACACAACACAACAGGTAAACAAAGATTACAAATCATCATAGATTATAGATAGACCAAGAGCTTCTTCTAATTAACTCTCTCTCTCTCTCTCTCTCTCTCTCTCTCTCTCTCTCTCTCTCTCTCTCCAGAGTCTATGAGGTTGGTGAATGGGACCAGTGTGTGTTCAGGCAGACTGGAGGTGAAGTCTAACCATTCATGGGTCTCAGTGTGTGAAGATGACTTTGACCAGCAGGACGCAAAGGTGGTCTGTAGGGAGCTTGGCTGTGCGGCTCCTTCAGTCCTCCAGGGGGCGCTCTATGGAGAAGTGAACGCTTCAATGTGGACCAAAGAGTTCCAGTGTGAAGGCAGTGAGTCTGTTCTCCTGGACTGTAGAACCTCAGACTCAACTAGAAACACCACCTGCTCACCTGACAAGACTGTTGGACTCACCTGCTCAGGTAATTATATATATATATATTAAAAAAAAAGCTGAATATATATATATATATATATATATATATATATATATATATATATATATTCATTCAGCTTTTTCTTTTTTAAAGAAAATGGTTGCACCTGTCTATGTTCATTACACTAGGTATGGAGGGCTCTGCAAATAACACACAGCCCCGCCTCCCCCTGCTGTCAAAGCAGTTATCAATGTCAATGTTTACAACTTCATGTCAATGTTTACAACTTTATGTCAATGTTTACAACTTCATCTCAATGTTTACAACTTTATGAGAGGATTAAGTGGATCTTGTGTTCTCTCTCCCAGGTTGATGTCAGTAAATAAATCAAAGTAACTTTACATTGACATGCATCTCTCTCTTTGTCATAATGCTTGACAATAGTGAGAGTATTTCATATGTTTAGTGTGATGTAGCGTGTTGCACGTGCACGTTGTGTTTAGTGTGATGTAGCGTGTTGCACGTGCACGTTGTGTTTAGTGTGATAAAGCGTGTTGCACGTGCACATTGTGTTTAGTGTGATAAAGCGTGTTGCACGTGCACATTGTGTTTAGTGTGATGTAGCGTGTTGCACGTGCACATTGTGTTTAGTGTGATAAAGCGTGTTGCACGTGCACATTGTCACAGTACATGGATGTGAAGGTTAGGAGGAGGAGCGAGCCGTAACAATTCGTCCCCTACGCACAGACAGAAGAGAAACAAGGGTTTATGCACAGATGAGAGAGAGGGAGAGGTTTCCACGTTCATATGTTAAATCAATTAATATTATCATTATGGTTAAATCAATTTATTTCATATCATGAAATATTGGGCTTCTAAGAATTTACAAGCACTGTGTGCAGCGCTTTTCCAAAATGTATTTAAAGCATTTTACAAAAAAGATACAACTTTTACTATAATATAACACAAACGAGATACATGAGAAAAGGTATCAACTTAAAACAAGTTGAAGATATTAAAAAAGACACTGGTCCTCATTCACAACGGCGTTTACGCTCATAAAGTGACGTTACGTGAGCGGACAGGCATTTACGTGGATTCCCACATTACGTGGGAATTCATGAACTTGAACGTGAACTTGACGCTGACGTTGGTTGGTCGGAAATTCCGCTAAAAGCTGCGCCAGCTCTCATGGTCGTGTACGGCTTGCGTAGATTTATTAAGAAGGCTTTAGTCTTCATGCTGAATCAATTAAAAGTCCCCAAACCTCAGATAAAATATGTAGGCTGCATGTGTCCCCATGTCAGCACATACAAAAATGATAGCCTATATAAAAGCCAAGTATCACTTGTATGCCTATATGCATGCATTCTAGAGGCAAGTTAGCCTAGTCCCATACAGAAACTGCCCCCGAGCCCGACACCTTTTTATTTATTTATTAGGATATTTCTAGCATGCGCGATTGGGGCTGCTCACTCGGCAGCCTTCTACTCGCAGTGCAACGCGTTGTGAGCTTGTAGAACGGCTCTCACGGACTCACGCTGCATGTTAAAAAACAAACTCACAATTATAATAAGAACATACACTTATCTGCATTCTGCACTGTACGAATCCAATGTTGTTTAGTGTAGTAATGTCTGCAGTATAGGCCTATTTAAATTGTTTCGTTATGGAGCTCCTTTGAGTCAGTCTGACTGTCGGTGTGTGTGTGTGTGTGTGTGTGTGTGTGTGGGGGGGGGGGGGGGGGGGGGGGGATTAGCCCTATATAAAAAAAAGAAGACCACATTAGCCTATTTGAATGAATGGCATCAGCGTGTTTGAAAGTCGGCCAGTCATTAAGCCAGCTCACCTCCACTCGCGCTTGTTCACAACCATGACGGACAGACAGACAAGAAAGCCTGTTGATGATGATTATTATTACCACTGTAACTCGCTGATCAGCATGTTGACAGAGACTCAGCCAATTAAAGTTTCACGTAGGCCTAAATGCCTTTGCTGCAAGCACCTATCTGCCTCCATTTGCGTCGTGGTAATAATTTATAATATGTATATTGATCACATGCGGACGCCACACAGAATAGCCAACTCTTACTTGCAGCTGAGGAAACATACAACGTAGTTGGATCGGATGAAATATAGCCTTAAGTCCAAATCCCACAAGAAAAAAAAGAAAGAAAATATGTCCTGTGTCCATGCATGTCCATATATTTTCTTTCCAAATCCGACAGTGCAGGGCAGGGAATCAATCACCGCAGTAGACTAATCAATATAGGCCCTTTTATCATTGCCGAGTTTTAATATAGCATTTGGTCGTGTGGTGAACAGTACAAATTAACTTCTTTCTCATTATGTGAAAGTAACTGTAACATCAGTTAACTTATTAACGTTCTGACATTTAACAAGGAGTGAAGCAATGCGTGCCAAGTTGGCAAGTTTCGTTTATAATTATATACATATAACTCGTGCTGTTTGCTTGAAGATCTGTCCGTGCAGACCCGCCTGTCAAAATTAATTGCTCTACAAGCTCATCGCGGCTGTTGTATATAATTTAAAACTTGGGAATCCTCTGCTCTGTGCAGTCTATGATGACGTATTTCGATATTTCCTGTTGCCTTATATGGTCGTGGATGTTCCCTCTAACCAGGCGACACCAGGCGAATCGCTTAGAAAAAATGCAGAAAGGATGCACTCGCCGATCCGCACAAATGAAGTGATTACACCTGGTTCCCTGAATAACACGGGACTTAACCGTAGCGTGATCGGACGGATTTTCCGATATCTATACGCATAACCTTTACGCTTCCGTTACACTCTGGCGTATTTCTCCTTTGTGAATGAGGACCACTGACTCTCTGAGATAACGACACTTTTAGTTTTTGATGAAATAAAACGTTGTTTTACTACTTACTCCCTTGTCTCTGTACAGAGCCTGTCAGGCTGGTGGGAGGAAGCAGTAAGTGTACTGGTAGACTGGAGACGCAACACCAGGGAGACTGGAAACCTGTGGATGGTCATTCTGACTGGAACCTGCAGTCATCCTCTGTAGTGTGTAGGCAGATAGACTGTGGTTCTGCTGTTTCAACACGATGGAGTGATGCTTCAACACAACCGGTATGGAAGATGACAGTGACCTGTGATGGGTCTGAATCTTCACTGAGGGAGTGTGGAACCAAGACGTCTGATACTTCCCCTAGTATCCTGGAGGTATTCTGTTCAGGTAACACAAACAATCACTTCAACAATGACTGTAATCTGTACAGTTAATGTAATTGAACAGACATGTTGAAACTCATGTCTGTGTCTGTTATGCACAGTGGTGGACAGTAGCAAAGTATGTTTACTTGTATTGAGTACTATTACTTAAGTACTTCTATTTTTGTATACTTTTACTCCACTACATTTCAAAGACATCTCTAGGAAGGGAAAAGTTTAACCACTTAAATGCACTTTAAAATACAGTGAAAATAGCAGATCTACAAGTTTACAACATGTTGCGATGTGACACATTGTGAGCTTGTAGATCTGCTACCTTCACTATCCTATCCTACTATAATAAGGAAACCGGTCCTGTCTGTTCTGGATGGTTCTCCTCAGTGGCTTGAGCAATTGCTCTGCACACGGGCATTGACCATTAGCATATGCAAACAACCACAACGCCTGTTTTTAACATTTAAGCTGTTTATTAGCGTGTCTGTGTAAACACCGGACATTCAGATCATAGCTGCTGGCCAGACACTGCCACACAGTGAACGCCACAACACACACACACAGACATGCTGCAAACTTATAAAGGGCTTTCATTTACGGCCCGAGTCCAACACATGTTTTATGAGCGGGAAGGCTCTTTGGGATATCATCCTCATAGCACTAGCACGTAACTTAACACAGCACGCCGGTCAGTTGACTTAACTCACAAAAACACATTTAACATCCTGTTTAACCTTCAAATTAAAATCATCTGACAATGTAAACAACGACACGTGCATACTGCATGTATGCACGTTCTGGCGCGTGGCTATATGGAAAGCTCACTCCTCCGTTCTTCACTTGACGTGTAGATTTCTGAACGAACTTGACCACTGAATGTACCGCTATGGTTGACGGCTGCAGTCTTGTGTTAAAAGCATTTTAACACAACTTTAAATTGATTGACTGGCTGTAGGCTATTTACTGCATGTAATCACGGGTAACAGGGCGGACAACGGGTCCCTTATTTGGCGGGCGGGGCGGGTCTGGTTTGTATTTTGATATAATCGCTGGTGACTGGATGGTCTATGGATCTGATTATTGACTGGCAGGGCGCGGGTTGTCAAAATTGGAGCCCATTCACTAGGGGTCTGCGACAACCTGCCTCACAAAAGTGATATTTATTGAATCTTAGACTGTCGAAAGCTGATTTCCCACTGCATGGCTACTGCCTTGCCTAGCTTGATAACAGATCAATAGCCTCCTGTAACAATGGCATACTTCGTTAACGCCTTCATTCTATTCAAATCAACTAAGATCCCCACTCATTAATGTTCTCTCTCTCTCTCTCTCTCTCTCTCTCTCTCTCTCTCTCTCTCTCTCTCTCTCTCTCTCTCCAGAGTCTGTGAGGTTCGTGAATGGGACCAGTGTGTGTTCAGGCAGAGTGGAGGTGAAGTCTAACCAGTCGTGGATCTCAGTGTGTGAAGATGACTTTGACCAGCAGGATGCAGAGGTGGTCTGTAGGGAGCTCGACTGTGGGCCTCCTTCAGTCCTCCAGGGGGCGCTCTATGGGGAAGTGAACGCTTCAATGTGGACCAAAGAGTTCCTGTGTCAAGGCAACGAGTCTGCTCTCCTGGACTGTAGAAGGTCAGACTCAACTAGAAACACCACCTGCTCACCTGACAAGACTGTTGGACTCACCTGCTCAGGTAATAATAAAAATCACACCTGTGTGTAAGTGAGGGGCGCTCTTATCATCATACATCATCACATTCCGGCCAATCACAATTTGCGTCCTCAATGTTTGTGTTTACACACTTTTGTCTTCAATGTTTGTGTTTACACAAACACTGAAAGCTGGACATAAGAGGGGCTAGTGCCCCTCAAAAGACAAAATTAAACGACATGAGAAATGATGGTGAAAATAGAACAGAATCAGTTAAAAAAACAGAAAACAAACACAAGGATGTGGTTTCGATAGCCTGACATAACAATATACACTCTTTGTTAGGATTGTTATTTTATAAGGAAAGTAATAGTACTTTGTTTGACTGTACTTACGGTATTCTCACTTGTCTCTGTACAGGGCCTGATGATGTTAGGTTGGTGGGAGGAAGCAGTAACTGTACTGGTAGACTGGAGGTCAAACACCAGGGAAAATGGAGACGAGGGGATCGTCAGTCTCAGTATGTCTGGAACCTGAAGGCAGCATCTGTAGTGTGTCGGCAGATAGACTGTGGCTCTGCTCTGTCGACACAAAAGAGGAGTTCTGCTGATCATACTGATGTATGGGAGATTATAGCTTCCTGTGATGGTACTGAGTCTTCACTGAGGGAGTGTGGAGCAATGAGGTCTATCAGATCCTTTTCCAGTCTGGAGGTGATCTGTTCAGGTAACACAAACAATACTTCAACAATAACAGTCATCTGTACAGTCTGCTATTTAATTGATCTGGCTTGTCTGTCTGTCTGTCTGTCCCCGTCCGTCTGTCCCCATACGTCTGTCCATCCGTTGATTCATGTGTGTGTGTGTGTGTGTGTGCCGTGCGTGTGCCGTGCGTGTGTGACTGTGTGTGTGTCCTCATGTTCTCGTCTGTTGTAGCCTACCTTTAATGAATGAAAATGTTTAACACCCTCCCCCCCCCCCCCCGCCACACACACACCCACACTTTCTCTCTCTATCTCTATCTCTCTCTCTCTCTCTCTCTCTCCAGAGTCTGTGAGGTTGGTGAATGGGACCAGTGCGTGTTCAGGCAGAGTGGAGGTGAAGTCTAACCAGTCATGGGTCTCAGTGTGTGAAGATGACTTTGACCAGCAGGATGCAGAGGTGGTCTGTAGGGATCTTGACTGTGGGCCTCCTTCAGTCCTCCAGGGAGCGCTCTATGGAGAAGTGAACGCTTCGATGTGGACCAAAGAGTTCCAGTGTGAAGGCAACGAGTCTGTTCTCCTGGACTGTAGAACCTCAGACTCAACTAGAAACACCTGCTCACCTGACAAGACTGTTGGACTCACCTGCTTAGGTAATCAGGGACGTGCAGAGGGACCAGGAGGGCTGTGGCCTGATTCTTTTCTTTTTTACTACCCAGATTTAGAGGAATATCTCATTTTAAATTATCACTAGGAATCTAGAACAAATTGTAACCAGTACAATGATGCAGTAAAGCCAATATACTCAAACAAAAATAATACATTAACCCATTTAGGCCTGACGTTGAAATAAAAAAAATTAGGTATTTCTGAAAAACCTCATGTTTCTGTATCAGTGGTGCTCAATATGTCAAGGACCCCAAAAATTATATGTAATTGACCACCGACCCCCATCTGAAAATATGTTGTTCAAGGGACAACGCAAAGTTAGAGTTAAAAATGTTTGCTCTGAAAGAATATGTTCCAAATTTGTGCCACATTTTCACGATTTTTCAAAAATAGCAGACCTACAAGCTATGAGCTTGTAGGTCTGCTATTTTTCAATAGCTAAAGTATAACATAATGCTTAAAACACCAAAAGGGGTTCCCGCCCAAAATGGGTTAATGAAACAAACAACGCAAAATAGAATAGAACAGTCATACCAGGTCACTTTCCTATATCAGCTGAATCTCATCACGATTGCAATTGCTTTCCCCACACTGAAAGTACAAAAACTATCATTTCATTGGCATGACCACGGTGGGCCGCAGAGACATGAAGCAGGGGCCGCATGCGGGCCGCGGGTTGAGTAGCGCTGCTGTACAGTATGTGTTAAAATTGATGAGTTATGTGGACACACCCACCTCCTCCTACATCACAATGTGCTATGACAGCAGCGTATCATTTCAAACTTTAATTAGCATTATTTTCAACATGCGTGTGATTTGCTTTAAATGGTAAATGGTGCATTTACTGTACATAGTGCTTTCATCCAGAGTGCTTTACATAGATTGTGCATTACATTCACCCATTCACACACACGTTCACACACCGATGGCAGAGTTAGTGTCTAACCTACTTAGAACCTACACTAACTCTGGGGGAGCCCGGGGATCGAACCGGCTACTCTACCGGCCACTCTACCCCTGAGCCACTGCCCCTTTACTTACTCTGATTTAGGTTGACAGATCTTTTTGGAACGTACCGGTAGTGCTTTCTGTGTCCCCTGCAGGATAGACTGTGTAGAGTCTTAAAACATACTTAAAATGAAAGTAATGCATTTTTTTAAATTTTCTTTTTGTTTTTACTGCTTACTTTCGTCTCTGTACAGATGTCAGATTGGTGGAAGGAACCAGTAACTGTGCTGGAAAACTGGAGATGAAACTCCATGATGGGTGGACACCAGTGGATGATTCTGACTGGACCCTGCAGTCATCATCTGTAGTGTGTAGACAGCTATCCTGTGGTTCTGCTGTTTCATCACTAAGACTGGTTGGTTCTACAAATCAACCTGTAGTGTGGATAACATCTCCCTGTGTTGGCTCTGAGTCTTCACTGAAGGACTGTGGAACAAATGCGTCTTATACTTCATCCCACAGACTGGAGGTGATCTGTTCAGGTAACACCTGTTCTCTGTCTGTCTGTCTGTCTGTCTGTCTGTGCCTCACCTGAGACACCAAAACTGATACACACAGACACACAGAACACACACCTCCCTTGTGTTCTGATACACACAAACATCTTTACTTGTATTAACCTGAAGTACTAAATAAAGTACCATCAACAAAATGCTCACATATTAATAGGTTACCGAGTCCTGACTGTCCATTACAGAGACATGTTAGGAATTCTGAATACACAAAAATTAGTTATTTAGACAACTCCTTATTTGTGCGTAGTGATTTTGGAAAATGTATTCTTGAATGATCTCAACTAAGATCCCCCACTCGTAAAACAATGGCATTTCAGAGATGAGCGGAGCAGTCCTGGAAAAGTGTAATGTATTTGTTTTTGATTAAAATTCTCTCTCTCTCTCTCTCTCTCTCTCCAGAGTCTGTGAGGTTGGTGAATGGGACCAGTGCGTGTTCAGGCAGAGTGGAGGTGAAGTCTAACCAGTCATGGGTCTCAGTGTGTGAAGATGACTTTGACCAGCAGGATGCAGAGGTGGTCTGTAGGGATCTTGGCTGTGGGGCTCCTTCAGTCCTCCAGGGGGCGCTCCATGGAGAAGTGAACGCTTCGATGTGGACCAAAGAGTTCCAGTGTGAAGGCAACGAGTCTGCTCTCCTGGACTGTAGAACCTCAGACTCAACTAGAAACACCACCTGCTCACCTGACAAGACTGTTGGACTCACCTGCTCAGGTAATAATAATCATAAGTAGAAAAGAACATTTCACATAATGTGACTGGTTTGTGGTCACCAGTGAGTGAAATGTACTCTAGCTGCAGACACTGTCATGTCTGTGATTACTTTGATTCTGATGGGATGAGAAATCACATCCAATATAAGCATATGGTTGTGAATCACCAAGGTGGTAAAACTGGAGCTATTTAGGCAATTACCTTGTACTTCCTGCTGCCACCGTAGTCCAATTGAATTGTGGAATTGGTCGAATTGAAGAAGTAATCCAGCACCGCACCACAAAGCACAAGGCACCACAAATATATTATGCTTAGGCACCCAAATGGCCATCAGCTGCCCTGATTACCTCTATGGTCATGTCATCAAGGGAGACCTGTCCATTATTTCATATGTCATCCTGATTGGCTAAGATTGACGTCTACTATATTGTCGGTGGAGACCTGTGCTCAGAGGAGCACATATTTCTAGTTTAAATCATGAAAATGACATTGCTAGCCTGAGATAAAACAGTAAAATACCAACTATACTTGTAATTCACATTCCTATTTAACAATGAAAGTAATAGTACTTTATTTTCTTTTTTGCCTCGTTTTGCCACTGTACAGAGCCTGGTGACGTCATGTTGGAGGGAGGAACCAGTAACTGTTCTGGTATACTGGAGGTGAAACACCAGGAAGAGTGGAGACCAGCGGGTTCTATTTATGACTGGAACCTGAAGTCATCATCTGTAGTGTGTAGACAGCTGAACTGTGGCTCTGCTGTTTCAACACAAAGGAGGTCTGATGCAACCGTTGAACCTGTGTGGAAGATTCCATGTGTTGGATCTCAATCTTCACTGAGGGAGTGTGGAACAAAGGAGTCTCACAATTCCACTGAGAGACTGGAGGTGTTCTGTTCGGGTAAAACACATAAACAGTGACCTCAACTATTACAATAATGTGGACTCCACTTCACCTCCACAACTCGTGTGTGTGTGCGCGTGCATGCGCGTGCGTGTTGAAACATGTTGCAAGAATTGCCATTAATAAGATACACGTACGTTGACAACCACCCCCCCTCTCTCTCTCTCTCTCTCCAGAGTCTGTGAGGTTGGTGAATGGGACCAGTGTGTGTTCAGGCAGACTGGAGGTGAAGTCTAACCAGTTGTGGGTCTCAGTGTGTGAAGATGACTTTGACCAGCAGGACGCAAAGGTGGTCTGTAGGGATCTTGGCTGCGGTGCTCCTTCAGTCCCCCAGGGGGCGCTCTATGGAGAAGTGAACGCTTCGATGTGGACCAAAGAGTTCCAGTGTGAAGGCAACGAGTCTGTTCTCCTGGACTGTAGAACCTCAGACTCAACTAGAAACACCACCTGCTCACCTGACAAGACTGTTGGACTCACCTGCTCAGGTATAATCTAATAATTTTAGTAATGTCCTCAAAATATGAGGAGGGAAAATTACCATCTATGCCGCCAAAATTTGAGGACGGAATTGCAGCAAAATTAACCATGTATGGCGCCGAAATTGGCGATGTGGTTGGCCGTTGTGATTGGCTGGAAGGTGTGCCATTATTCCCATTATGCACTGTGATTGGCTGAGCATGGCATGAGGGTGTGCCACAGCCAGGGACACCCGTTATATATAAGTTGCAGATATTCCGTGCTCAAACTTTGAGTTTTGAGTTTGACGTTTGGTCAAATCCGTTCCAAGAAGTCACCCGTTTGCCGTCTTGGGAGTGACAGCTCACCATGTGTTAGTGTTAGACAGTGTTAGGAATAGATCCCCACCATCTGTTAACAGAACACCATCATCCATTCTCCCATGGAGTGGGAGAACTGAACACTTTCGGCTCACAAGGCATGTCTGCTCTAAATGGTTTGTAACGGTCTTGTCTCTGTACAGAGCCTGATGACGTCAGGTTGATAGGAGGAAGCAGTAACTGTAGCGGTGTACTGGAGATGCAACACCAGGGAGACTGGAGACCCGTGGATGGTCAGTCCGACTGGAACCTGAAGTCATCCTTTGTCGTGTGTAGGCAGATGGATTGTGGCTCTGACGTTTCAACACAAAGGAGTCCTGCTTCAACGGTTCAACCTGTGTGGTGGATCACAGCTGACTGTGTTGGAACCGAGTCTTCACTGAGGGAGTGTGGAATGACACTGTCTCAGAATTCCACTGTCACATTGGAGGTGATCTGTTCAGGTAACACAAACTGTGACGTCCGTCTACTTGCCTACTTACTTAACCTACCTATCTACAGCATAGAAACAGGATGTTTCTTTTTCTGAATTCATTTAAAATAACTTTTTTTGCATCGTCTAATTTCAGCAAAAGCCATACAAAAGCCTTACAATATGTTGGATCTCTAATCTTGGTTCCATCTCATTGGCTACTCTATACTGTATGTAAATATCTGCTGTACTATAATTCAATCACTCGTGTCTTGTTACAGATCTTCTGTTTAAGCCAAACATCAGCGTCTTCCCCACTCTAAACGGGGTTTCTGAGGGCCAGCAGCAGGGGCAGCAGGTGTCTCTAAACGGGGTTTCTGAGGGCCAGCAGCAGGGGCAGCAGGTGTTGGAAGGTTCCAACTTCAGCATCAGCTGCTCCATCCTGCCACAGTACCCAGACGGCTCCTTCCACCTCACCTTCACTGGAGCCAACAGCACACACAACCACACCCAGCCAGCTGTCAATCACTCTGCCAACTTCCTGTTCTTCGAAGCAGGCCCCGGCCACCAAGGGAATTACAGCTGTGCTTATCACGTCGACGTTGTTATAAAACACACCAAGGTGTTTTCTCACAATGTCTCCTCTGAGAGCGACATCCTCTCTCTCACCGTCACAGGTAACCTGAATGAAATTACCTTTAAACCATTCTGGGCGGGAACCCAGAATGGTTTACGAGCTACGAGCTTGCAGGTCTGCTATTTTTGATACATCTTGAAAATGTGGCTCAATTCTTTGAATATATATATTCTTTCAGAGTGAATTTTCTTAACTCAAATCTTTGCTTCTGGCGGCGGGGGTCCCTGGAACAACATATTTTGGGCCAAATACAGATAATTCTGGGGGTCCTTGACATGAAAAAGGTTGAGCACCACTGACATAGAAACACAGGTTTTTCAGAAAACTGTTAGCATTTAGAAGCCCTTTTTTAATCGGCCTCAGGTCTAAATGGGTTAAACTCACAATATGCATCTCCGTCAGGCATGATTCAATCAAACATGAAGGTTTATTTGGTGATGTTTTTTTTCCCACAGTCCCTCCTACAGTCCCTCCGACACCTGAGGACAACAGCAGCAGAGTTACAATCACTGTGGTGGTGCTGCTGTTGGTGCTGCTGTTGATGCTGGTACCCATTGCCCTCTATAGTCTCTGGAAGGTAATACATCTTTACACAACACAAGACTGGAATGTAAATGACAGTTAAACCAGAGTTCAAGTGTCTTCATATACAAACAAACAATAGAGAGATAGGAGGGTTCTCAGCCAGATGTGATTCAGTGACTTAACGTTGGGTGTTTCTGTGTTTCTCCAGGCCACCAGAAGACATAATGCAGGAGTGTGGGACACTGCGACGGTTCATTATAATGCCAGAAATGAGAACATTGATATCGAGTATTATAATGTTGTTGGTTCTGATTCTGAATCTGGCCTCGAGTATGACGTGATAGATGAACAAGTAGTTGTTGAATCTGGCCCCATTGAAGAGGCAGAAGACTCAGATTATGAAGAGATAGATCAACAGGTAGTTGTTGAAGCTGCTGGACCCAGTGAGGAGACAGAATACCACCAGTATGAAGAGATAGATCAACAAGTAGTTGTTGAAGCTGGACCCAGTGCTGAGACTGGAGTCCAGGCCCCATAGACACTTGAGACGCTTGTGTGGCACAGTAAAGTATGTGTGCCCACCATTGCGGAGTCTTTGGGGGTTCGAATCCACCACAATGCATCTGGCTTTGTCGAGTATCTACACAAACACATTTGGCCCATGTTCGGGGTAGAGAAGCCGGGCGGAGAGGGTTATATATGTATATATAGTCACTGCACATAATCCTACAGAGTATTCCTTCCTGTCAGCAGGGAGTGTTGGGTGAGAGGAGTCAGATGAAGGCTCTACATCCTCCCGGTAGGAGCTCCAGGTGAGCTTGTGACAATGTACAGAAATCTGTGTTGGGGGCAATACATTGGCATAATGAGTAAATTGGGGAGAAAAAGGGCCAAAAAAGGGGATAAAATGAAAAGAAAAAATGATTGACAGGAACAGACAGACATTAGAACAAGTAGCCTACTGTACTTTACCTGGTGTTTGTGGTTGTAAATAGAAATTGGGGAGAAAAAGGGGCAAAAAAAGAAAAAAAAGATTGACAGGAACAGACAGACAGAAGAACAAGTAGCCTACTGTACTTTTCCTGGTGTTTGTGGTCGTAAATAGAAATAATTCCTCCCAGTCCACACAGACCAAAGCTAATCGAGGACAGACAGAAGATTTGATTTTGAAACGGAAGCCTTGTTGCGTTGTTATTTAGCTTGTTATGGGAGCATGGTTGAATCAATTAATTTAATGTCACGGTCAGTCATCCATGCTGGCGCTGTATAATACTACAAATATTAGCCGTCCCAAACGTCAGGCTCAACCGCCGCCTATGCAGGCAGTGACGCATCCAGTCAGGATGCTCTCTGTGGTTCCTCTGTAGAAGATTATGGGACCATGCCCCGAGAATTAATATCCCAAGCAGGCAACAGCAACACGTAAATAGTTGTGTAGGAGAATTAAAATAGTCAACTTGATGAAGGGCTATAGTCAGTTAGCCTGGTATCCAGCCTGCTTCGCTACGTTCGGCGGATTTTTTTTTCTCTCTTCGCTTAGAGAGAAAAAAAAATCCGCCGAACGTAGCGAAGCAGGCTGGATACCAGGCTAATAGTCAGTGGTTGCTATACAATTGTTACTTTTACATATTTTATGCGATTAGGGTATTAATATGAATAATCTTGCATTGTCATTCAAGCTAATGTGTAATCCCTCCATTTCATGATATGTGTTTTGTTTATATAATCTTTACAGAACAGTGTTTGTTATGAGCAGTAAGCCATAGTGTACATAGGAGGTTATTGTTCCTTTGCATAGGCTCAACTTATGTAACTTGGATAGCATTTTATGCAGACATACAGTAGCACTCTATAGTGTATACGCATAGCTTCATTATATAGATATTCCACTGTTAGGTTGTTTGCTTACGTATGATTCATGATAACAATTTTTATGTATTTGATATATTACCATGTTTTTGTTCTTTGGTTATGTTTTTTAAGATTTAAAGTTTTTTTTTTAAATCACAGTTAAGCAACTTTACTTTGTATTGTATCCTTTTCTTTGTGTTACTTATCTCTATTGTTGGATGAACACCTCATTGAAGTTGGTATACTGTACATATAGTCCATTATGAAGGCATGAAACCCATTCAAAGTCCATTGATTTCAAAAGCGCATTGGAACTGAATGCACCTTCATTACTGTAAAGTCGACGGTTGTGACTTAACTATTCATACAGTTTTAAACAGTTGAATTGATGAGATAATGTAATGTTTGTTTCTTTGTGCCTTTTGAAATAAAGACAAAAGTCCTGAAAATGAAGAATGTTCTCTCCACAATGTGTTGTGTGTAGTAGAGGAAGCTCCCATTGGTTACCATGAACACAAACGCATCCAACAGCAGCAGCAGGAGACAGGCTGCTACGGTAACTAAACTGACATTTTAACATAGATAAAATACTTTATTGGCAAAAAAAAAAGAAAAAACCCTTCAAGTGTGCCAACGTGTATTAATAGTACACACTAACCGTTTTCAAGAGGGATTTGGCCATGAAAGAGCCTCGTCAAACATGTTTTCATTCAAAGCAACACAAAAACAATTAATGCAGAGTGAAAACATCACAATAGCGCACACGTTACACCAGAGCAAAGAACAATGAAGAATCGGAAATAATCATAATACTCACCTCTCCATCATCTTCAGGGGGGTTCCTGCAGGCACTGAGGCCGGGGCCACTGGAAAATATATGCAAAACATGTGTTCAGTCTAACATCTAGCATTTTGTTCTCAGTCCCCCTGGCCAAACGAGATATAATATATCTCCATTCTCCAGAAGACTATTGTATAGTCTTCTGGACTATAGGCAGGGCAATTTGTGTGTATGTTAGTAGCCTATGCATGCGTGGGTGTAAGACTCACCTTGTGGTTTTCTGGTTCTCTTTTATGTAGAACATCAGCAGGGTCACCACTGTCACTGCTAACACAATCTGAGAACCCATCGTCAAACAATAAAGGAAAAACAGCGCCCTCTTTGCCACTTGCCAGTCAACAGTCTGTCTCGAGACTAGACTACTGCTGACAGCTAAAACTGATCATGAGCAAACCTAGAAGTGTGTTACATGAGCATCCCCTGGTGGACAAACTTGTAAACAGCATGACATGCAGTATAATGGCATAATGCACTGTGAACAGACAAAGCAACAACATACATCCTCTTCCTCCTTACATAAGTAATAGGAAGAATATGAACATGAGAATGATCGATACCACAGTATCACATGCTTTATTTACTCATATCTACCTGCCGCACTTTAGGTGGGGGCCACATGTGGCACCTTCGCGGCCCACAGGTTAATATCGGAATACTGATATATTATTGATTTCAGCTGTTACAATACCAAACATGCAAACATGACCCACTTTAATTACTTTAATGACTATACTATCTAGTCTTTTTTATGTCCCATGTATTTGCATTTAAGTTCATACAGTTAACATACAGTAGGAAGGAACATATAAATGTATTTGAAATTAAATACAAATGTTAATTTTCAGGATTCCAATTCAGAAATAGCTAAACATATTTCAGGATTCCAATTATAAAATAGCAAAGATAGCAGATCTACAAGCTCAAAACGCGTCGCAGTTTGAGCTTGTAGATCAGCTATTTTTGACTATGCATTGTGGTCCTCTGGAGTGTCCCTCTCCATCATCAAAGTTTCCCACCCCTGCCCTATCCTAAATCTATAGTTAGGCCTATTATTTTAATATGCAATAAAATTAAGATCTCACACAAGACACAACAGAATAATTTGATAATATGCCACATGCAGTTGAATGCAAGTTGCAAATTGCATTATGCAATACACCTGTGGCCCACTGCCCACAGGTGAAGTGGTTTGCAGTTGGTTGCAGTTGGTTGAATTGTTGGCAATAGCACAGTAAAGATGATAATAATCGAATATGATGTGTGTAGTTCTTTATAGATCTATAGAGCGTCGCAGTCCCGCCTCCTACCCGGGACCAGGAAATGAAATCCAATGCATTATTCTCATAGACATTTCGTAAAGTATTTATTTAAAGACGGTTACGCCGCGGACAAAGCCAACTCGAGTCGTGACAACTCATGACAACACAAACAATATTTTGGACCAAACAAATAATTAGAAAGAAGAAAAAAACGGCAGGTTACAACACTTTTTTTGTTGTTTTTCTTCTTTCTAATTATTTGTTTGGTCCAAAATATTGTTTGTGTTGTCATGAGTTGTCACGACTCGAGTTGGCTTTGTCCGCGGCGTAACCGTCTTTAAATAAATACTTTACGAAATGTCTATGAGAATAATGCATTGGATTTCATTTCCTGGTCCCGGGTAGGAGGCGGGACTGCGACGCTCTATAGCCTCTTAATTTTCATCGCAATTTTTTTTTGTCATGCCATTTTTTTTGACATGCCATTTTGGTCCAGCGTCCTATTTGTAAGGGATATGCTCTCCAGCAGGGGTGAAAGTAGGCCGGGACGGTCCGGAGCTATCAAAATACTATATTAAATAAAGCTGCCACTGTGCCCGTGCACAAACGCATGTCCAAGAGGAAAACAATCAAAACATTATATAACATCAGAATGGGGCAGATTAGTGTTTTCTTAATGAAGTGCTTCTGAATTGTAACTGTGTTTATGTCAGTCAGCGATGCGATCCCTTGTTAATAATCTACCACCACCACCATACACAGACTGGAGAGAGGAGAAGTGTTTCTCTCCCTTCGGCTTGCATGACTTGCGTCTATGTGCAGGGAGTACCAGTTCACTTTGCAGGTAGAAAATCCGGTATTGAGCGGATACGGAAACGGACGTCCATCTGCCTAAGGTATAGGCCGGAGATATATAGATATATATATACATACACATCTGCCCCGTCTTCAAGCCTCCATCCCTGGGCAGATGTTGATTGATTGGTGGTCGCTGGTGGTCGTGGAGCTCTGTGCAGTCTCTTTACAGTCTAAAATCAATTGATGGTTAAATTGTTCCATAACACTGAAAATGATCAATTTGCCAATTAAAATAAAATGATGGTTAAGTCAAGTGTGTGTTATTCTGTTTGGACAGACAAAGTGCATTTAACAAAAGGTGGATCTCAATGAAGAATTTCTCTACATGTCAACACATATGTGAAGTGTTAAAACTTCAATTTTACCGTGGGAATTTCACCCAAGGAATCCACGATGAAGTGCTAAGATAACCAGTCTGAATAAGAACGCAGATTCATATTGATGTGCTTATACCGAGATAATAAAAATGATTTCATTTGAAACCAACCTCTGAATTAAAACATTGGGTTCTGCAAAAGTCACAGATCAAATTGCAATAACCTTTAAAATAATATATTAATCACACTGGATAAACAACAGTGGAATTGGAATACTGTACATCCAATCAAGGTACTCCTTTCTGATGGGGTGAATTTGTCATCCACCGGAAAACATATTTTCAGTTTATTAAACAGCTGGAGATACAGAGAAACCCCTGTTACTGAACAAACACTCTAGTCTATGACAATGCTTACTATCAGAATATTTAATGTTTTCTTTTAAACCATTTGAACTAAAAATCTTCCTTGGATCATTTTATGTACAACAGAATGCACTGTAGGTCTACTCACTTGTACAGTAAGTGAACTTGGACACTAGGGGGGGGGGGGGGGGGGTCAGTGCAGAACACATTTCCCTTAGGCCCCATTCAGATCTGAATCAGATCTGTGCCACATCCAGATTGAAATCTGATTAGTTTAAATAAGTCTAAATAAGTCTAACTGCAGACAGGTCACGTACAACTCACATGGAATCTGATTTTTTCCAATCCCCATTTAAGGTCTTCTCTCATATGTGATTTCCACACTCTCCTCATCCCGTGGAAGGGCTGTGTAACAGTCCCTCATACATAAACAGCCAAACACACCATGGCATGCCCTCGGATCATACGACCTCTCAGTAGTCACTCTATCACTCAATCATTTCTGTTCATGGTTCACAATATAAGGCTAAATAGGATGGATCCATGAGGCTGTGTGTGTGTGTGTGTGTGTGCGTGCGTGCGTGCGTGTGTGTGCGTGCGTGCGTAGAGGGAGGCAGAGAGACAAAGAGAAAGAGAGGGATGAGAAAGAGAGAGAGAGAGAGAGCTACAAAAAAATTGGGAAATTGAGAAACCTATGTTTCTATGTCAGTTGTGTTCAAAAAGTTTCATGTCAAGGACCCCCAAAAATATATGTAATTGCCCGAGAGTGTGGAAATCACATATGGGAGAAGACCTTAACCCATTTTGACGTAAAAAAAAAAGAAAGTCTTCTGAAAGAATATATATTCAAAGATTTGTGCCGCATTTTTATGATTTTTCAAAAATAGCAGACCTACAAGCTCGTAGCGAGCCACTCGGTGGCGCGCTATGAGCTTGTAGATCTGCTATTTTTCAATAGCTAAAGTATAACATAATGCTTTAAAACATTTCTGAAACCAGCTCCTCGCCGGCACTGTTTTTCTAGCAAATCTAAGCTAGCAAATATAAGACTTCCGGGGGACGATCTCTTCAAAATAAGAGTACCCTCTAGAGTATTGAAAAAAGATTAAAACTATAAATTAAGCATTTAAACGATGCTATAGGACACACATTATGTTTCTGTGTAAAAATAAGTAATAAGTAATGTTTCTGTGTAAAGATAAGTAATTAAAAAGTTATCTAAATGGATAAATGCTATTCACTGGAGAGCATGGACTTTATAAAGTGGACGCTGGACAAAAATCCCTGCTATGTTTCGACTAGTGTGACATACGCACGCGGCCGGGGAGACCTCCTCTACAACACCACACTGTCCGCTAAGCAGCAGAGGTGTAAAACAAAAATTGGCACCAGGTCACAGGTCAAAAAATGTCAAAAAAACATCCCATTTCCAGACTACAGTGGACTAAAGTGGACGCTGGACAAAAATCCCTGCTATGTTTCGACTAGTGTGACATACGCACGCGTCCGGGGAGACCTCTTCTACAACATCACACTGTCCGCTAAGCAGCAGAGGTGTAAAACAAAAATTGGCACCAGCTCAGATGTAAAAAAACGTAAAAAAACGTCCCATTTCCAGACTACAGTGGACTAAAGTGGACGCTGGACAAAAATCCCTGCTATGTTTCGACTAGTGTGACATATGCACGCGTACGGGGAGACCTCCTCTACAACACCACACTGTCCGCTAAGCAGCAGAGGTGTAAAACAAAAATTGGCACCAGGTCACAGGTAAAAAAACATAAAAAAACTTCCCATTTCCAGACTACAGTGGACTAAAGTGGACGCTGGACAAAAATCCCTGCTATGTTTCGACTAGTGTGACATACGCACGCGTCCGGGGAGACCTCCTCTACAACACCACACTGTCCGCTAAGCAGCAGAGGTGTAAAACAAAAATTGGCACCAGTTTTTTTACATCTGACCTGGTGCCAATTTTTGTTTTACACCTCTGCTGCTTAGCGGACAGTGTGGTGTTGTAGAGGAGGTCTCCCCGGACACGTGCATATGTCACACTAGTCGAAACATAGCAGGGATTTTTGTCCAGCGTCCACTTTAGTCCACTGTAGTCTGGAAATGGGAAGTTTTTTTAAGTTTTTTACATCTGACCTGGTGCCAATTTTTGTTTTACACCTCTGCTGCTTAGCGGACAGTGTGGTGTTGTAGAGGAGGTCTCCCCGGACGCGTGCGTATGTCACACTAGTCGAAACATAGCAGGGATTTTTGTCCAGCGTCCACTTTAGTCCACTGTAGTCCACTGTAGTCTGGAAATGGGATTTTTTTTGACATTTTTTGACCTGTGACCTGGTGCCAATTTTTGTTTTACACCTCTGCTGCTTAGCGGACAGTGTGGTGTTGTAGAGGAGGTCTCCCCGGACGCGTGCGTATGTCACACTAGTCGAAACATAGCAGGGATTTTTGTCCAGCGTCCACTTTAGTCCACTGTAGTCTGGAAATGGGATTTTCTTTTGACATTTTTTGACCTGTGACCTGGTGCCAATTTTTGTTTTACACCTCTGCTGCTTAGCGGACAGTGTGGTGTTGTAGAGGTCTCCCCGGACGCGTGCATATGTCACACTAGTCGAAACATAGCAGGGATTTTGTCCAGCATCCACTTTATTAAGTCCATGCACTCCAGTGAATGGACTTGGGCACTCCAGTGCATGGACTTGGGCATTTATCCATTTAGATAACTTTTTTACGTTATTTAATTACTTATTTTTACACAGAAACATAATGTGTGTCTTCACAATAACTGTAATGTAATAACAATACTAATAATGTAATGTAATAATTATTTAATTAACCACGCTTTTATTCTGAAAGCAACCGGATGTCTTAAATTTGCTAGCTCTCAAACAGGAAGTTCTAGATTTGCCAAAAGAACGGAGCCCTCCTCGCCACTCGCTCTACACACTTGCCCTCGATATGCGCGTTCACGCGAGGCTGCGCCATATTGTGTCATCCGAAACCAAGCAGCCTTGAGTGGAAGTGGCTTATAAAGCCTTCAAGAGCGAGTCTGTGCCGACCTATATGGCCCTTTCTGAAACCAGTCCCTTGACTTGAAGTGCTCTCGGGAGGTTCCCTCGTCAGAAAGTGGCCCTCCAGCTGAATCAAGTTCCCTTGATTAGGGTGCTGGGTATAAAAAACAGTTTGGAAATACACTCGCCCTCCTTGTGCAGAAACAGGAAACAGACACCATCCGTTGCCATGGTTACCATCACGCAATTGTGTTACCTGTTATTTTGTTTGTACAGTTATATTGCATTGCATGTGTGTTTGTGACATGTGGATTTCATTAATATGGAAAAAGGAAATACAGCTTGACTGTCAAAAATGACATGTCATATACATCCATGGTGTTTATAAATCATTGTGTTAAAAGTTGTTTTGTTTGTGTGGTTTCATAACTTTCATTTATAGTTTTTTCACGGTGGGGGTAAATAAAGAGATCTTGTGAACATCAGTTGGAGTGTTGTCTATTCTGCATCAGATGAAGATTGTTTAGGAGGAGTTTATTTATCATTTATTTGTGGTGGTACTTACATTTGTAGGTCGCGGTTTCCATGCGGACACAGAGCAGGGCTGCACAAGGCAATCGAGTCTAGATCGGCACAGACTCGCTCTTGAGGGCTTTATAAGCCACTTCCACTCAAGGCTGCTTGGTTTCGGACGACACTTAATATGGCGCAGCCTCGCGTGAACGCGCATATCGAGGGCAAGTGTGTAGAGCGAGTGGCGAGGAGCTGGTTTCAGAAAGGGGGATACTCTATGGTGCCGACTCGATTGCCTTGTGCAGCCCTGTTCTCTGTCCGCATGGAAACCGCGACCTACAAATAAGTACCACCACAAATACATTATAAATAAACTCCTCCTAAACAATCTTCATCTGATGCAGAATAGACAACGCTCCAACTGATGTTCACAAGGGCTCTTTATTTACCCCACCGTGAAAAAACTATAAATGAAAGTTATGAAACCACAACTTTTAACACAATGATTTATAAACACCATGGATGTATATGACATGTCATTTTTGACAGTCACGCTGTATTTCCTTTTTCCATATTAATGAAATCCACATGTCACAAACACACATGCAATGCAATATAACTGTACAAACAAAATAACACGTAACACAATTGCGTGATGGTAACCATGGCAACGAATGGTTTCCTGTTTCTGCACAAGGAGGGCGAGTGTATTTCCAAACAGTTTTGTATACCCAGCACCCTAATCAAGGGAACTTGATTCAGCTGGAGGGGCACTTTCTGACGAGGGAACCTCCTGAGAGCACTTCAAGTCAAGGGACTGGTTTCAGAAAGGGCCATAGAGTAAGACAGAATTAGGAGAACTCTGTTCACTTCATGGGGCTTCAGTCCAATGGCGGCCCGGCCTCCTACATAGATTTCTATTGGTGAAGAGCATAGCGAACAGTGACAAAGTCCTGTACCGGAAGTTGGCAGAATGCACTGGACTCAGGCAACAGCCCAGCTTTAATTAATGATCTTGAATCCCTTTATTTTAGATTGTTTTTTAGTAATAGTACAACATAAACATTACAGAGACCGTAGTTGTCACCGTACAATACAGTTGTCATGTTGCACACATGGCCTAAAATAGCTCTTATTTGCGCCGCCCTCGTTGAAAACAATGTATTTCCAACTCCAGCTTGTCACTCTCCATCCAGGCTGCATGAACAGTGCTCGAGCGCTCAGTTTTCTGCCCCCTCAATGTCGTAACTCTGTCTTCCTCTATGGCTCTGCTCCAGACATGAAGACAGGCACACTCACTCAGCAAGCATGGTGGTGAGTTCTCTGCCCCGTCATCAATACAGTGCTGCTTTGTGTAGATCACATTCATCAAATTAAATCAAATCAAACGTGATTCATGAAGCACGTGTACAACAATTGAAATGGTCCGAAGTGCTGTAGCCTACAGGGTGAGAACAAAAACATCAACAATCATATACAACAAACAAAATCAAGACCAGTGGTGGAAATATATGTACAATAAGTAAGTACAAGTTTGAGGTATTTCCAATTTCCAACACTTTTACCTCTACTACACTACATATTTGATCCAAATATCATATACTCCACTCTAATTATTTGAGATAATTAGATTTTGATTATTATTACAACACTTACATTATAAAAAGTAGCCTTTTGTTTGCAACAGAGGATGTCTAGCATAATGACAAGCACAATGAAACACACTTGCTTCCAATGTGGTCCTGCAACATACAATGCAGGGCTGGAAAGTACTGTCCAGCTAGCCAGATGGAGGACAGAGATGACTGGAGCCAGCGCTGGAGGGCTCATCATGAACTATCTCTATCCAATGCGTTTGACCCTGGCCATCACTTACACAACTGATGAAGTCAACTACAAGACCGCTCAAGGTATCAGAAAATCAATGTAAAGTTCCCGCTCTGGAGGTTCTGCATGTGGGTAAGTTGTGCTGCGCATGTGCAAAAGCCCCCCCCCCCCCCCCCCGTCTCTGGGAAGGGACCATGTTGAGATCCTGAGAACTTGTGTCATATATGACGAAGGTTAGTGACCAAATTCTCCACTTCTCAACATACGAAAATCAGCAATTAATAGCTTTGGAACTGAAATACACAGTGCGTGTGTGTGTGTGTACACAGTGTGTGAGTGTGTGTGTGTGTGTGTGTGTGTGTGTGTGTGTGTGTGTGTGTGTGTGTGTGTGTGTTTCTATGTGCAGGGCGTTGCTGAAAATGAGCACCTGTGCTCAGCTACTTCCCTGGGTAAATAAATAATACAAAATCACACCCGTGTGAACTGAGTGGTCCCGGATAAATGCTTTTTGTTTATTTTTAATTATTTTAAAACAGAGAATTAAACGCATTAAACAAATAGCGGGAATAGCGTATTATGCAGCGGCGGAACACTGGATCAAACAATTAGCGGCACTAGAACTGTTAAAGGTTTTCACAAAATTCTGAAAAACAATAAATCCATTCCGCATGTCATTGGAAAGGTAATTTGCAGCTGAATCCGAAAATGCAAGCCCCGAGACTCTAGCACCTAACGTTATGGAGGGTTAATGTTGAGATTTTTTGTAGCTTTATAACTACCATCATTGGTTTCCTTGATGCTGAGAATGTAGGTTTAGCAGTTAAAATCAATGTTCTAGCTTATTTAGAGGCAGAGATATTACATGTTACGGTGGCCATTTTGTAAATTCCAATATGGGAGCCATACGGACGGACATCTGGGCAAATGCAAACATTGATTTTCTGATTCCTTACATAATACCCTTTCCAAAAATGTAGTTATGCAAATCTTTAAAAAAAATCAAAATCAAAGAAAAAGGGACCTGACTATAGTTTGAGACACTTGATGTAACCGATCACTAACCTGGCTAATAAGCCAGACTCATATCACACTGTCGTGTGCCGAAGACCTGGTAGGACAAGAAAAACAAAGTAGGCAAAGGTGTCTTTCTCAATATGTATGTCTATTGTCTATGTAATCAATCTGTCAGTCTGCCTGTCAAACTGTGCCTGCTTGTGTAGGTAACAGGTACGGTCCATCTCGCCCCCAAACGGTCGCCCCAAAGCCTGGCAAAGTCGCCCTATAAAACCTCTGGCAAAGTCGCCAGAGTATGGGTCCCCAGCATTTAGAAACTGCCGGATGCTAACTTGCATATGTTGCATTATGGCAATTTTCATAATTAGCATAATAAGCTTTCATTAGCATAATACTATATGGACAATATTTCAGAAACTGCTTGGCCGATGTTGAGGATGCTGAATCCATTTATGACATTCACAAATTTCAAAATGTCAAACTATGCAAAAACGTCCTCAGGCGTTATGACATAACATTGTGTTCTTTCATCCTACAGTATAGCTTAAAGGTATATTCAGTGATTTGACTTAATTCAAATATCACTTATTTTTTCTTTTTTTCTGGATAATTCTCCCTACTATAGAGTGTGCTGACCATATAAGGAGTTCCTCCCTGTCCCCAGTGAGCCCCTGGGGTCAAAAAACCCTAGTTTCAGTTTGGGCTTTGGGTGGCAAAGCCTTCATCCAATCAGGATGAGAGGGGCCTTCCTCCAATCATGATCGAGTGGGGGCGGGCCTTGGTGCACATGCTGTTGGCCTGTTGCACTTCCCCCCACTGTAGAGCGTGCATGTGCACATTTTGTTACCGGGGCGGACTGGGTGGTTTTCCAAATCTCCCAAATCACTGAATGCTCCTTTAAAGAGGAACTGGTCAAACTTGGGCTGCCATGCTAAAGCTGATAAACGTTCAACAGGAGTGACAGCACCCTCTTGTGGTGGACCTCTAATTTTGCCTCTGTGACTATCAATTTAGGCATTTAGCAGAAGCTCTTAATACTCTCTTCTCTAATGCTAATGCTTCTCTAATGCTCTTTTCTCACTGTACACCAAATCCCTTGGCACTATCATCGCTGCTCACAATATATCCTATCACTGCTATGCCGATGACACACAACTGTTTCTATCCTTCCCCCCCTCTGCCACTCAGGTGGAAGAGCGCATCACTGCATGCCTGGCTGACATCTCACAGTGGATGTCCTCCAACCACCTCAAGCTGAACCCAGACAAGACTGAGCTTCTCTTCTTCCCAGCTAAGTCCTGCCCTATGCGGGAGCTAACTATTTCCGTAGACAACGCCCTGGTAACGTCTGTCCCAACAGCCAGGAACCTTGGTGTTGTCCTGGACAGTCAGCTCTCGTTTAAAACTCACATCACAGCTGTCACTCGATCCTGTAGGTTCACACTCTATAACATACGACGAATTAGACCGTTCCTCACCCAGGAATCAGCCCAGCTCCTAATCCAGACAACAGTCTTGTCAAAACTTGACTATTGTAATTCGCTCCTTACTGGCCTACCGGCATGTGCACTTAAGCCTCTCCAACTGATCCAAAACGCCGCAGCTCGTCTGGTCTTCAACCAGCCAATATTCTCACATGTCTCCCCCCTGCTCCGCTCCCTGCACTGGCTCCCAGTCGCTGCCCGCACAGAATACAAAACTCTGATGCTGGCATTCAAAGCAACCAAAGGTATGGCTCCCCCATATCTTGCAAGCATGATTGAACCCTACAAACCCTCCCGCGCACTCAGATCAGCCAACGCAGGAAAGCTGGAAGTACCCTCACTAAAAACACCGGGACAACGCTCCACACGTCATAAACTCTTCTCCCTTCTGGCCCCAAAACTGTGGAATGCACTCCCCGTTGCAATCAGAACTGCAGCATCACTCCCAATCTTCCGCCGTAGTCTGAAGACCCACCTTTTCAGACTCCATCAGCACTTATCCTACCCCCTTAGATAGCACTTTTTAGACTTAGATAGCATTTGAAACAGACTTATAGCATGTCATGTAGACAGCACAATAATTGCATTGTATGTAGTCATAGCACATCATAGTACATATGTATAGCATAGTATAGTATATATGTATATTTAATATGTATAGTGTCATTATATAGATATGTTCTAGTTACATTCTTAGCTTACGCATGTTTCTTGATAAATGCATTTTATATATGTGATGTATTCCCATACTTTTGTTCTTGCCTAATGTAAGTCGCTCTGGATTAAGAGCGTCTGCTAAATGCCTAAATTGTAATTGTAATTGTAATTGTAATACAGAGCAATTTACGATTTAGCGATTTAAGCAAGAACACATGGTAATACATCAAATACATAGAAATAGTCATCAAGGATAAAGAAAAAGGTTGCGAGGTTACGTGCACGCATCCGCCTGGGTGACAGCAGACTGCAGGGTGAGCGCTTAATATTGATGACATCACGTGATGTCACGAGGCATGACCATATATGGGTCGTGACTGACTGACTGACTGACTGAGGGGAAATGCACAATTTCATAGTTAACTGCGACCTGGGTCGTAATATGACATATTTGCCTACCTCTATGTCTGGTGACATCTACATTGTACATGCATTTACATTTTCTTAAATCACTACATCCAATGCCAAGACTTTGGGTGGACCATTCTTTATATGGATGCTATCAGGAATAGGGTTGAGTTTTCAAAGCAGAAGGCGATGTCTGTTATGATCTCTGCATGCAAAAGGGTTATGGCACAGCCCCCAGACCATAACAAAAGGGAAATATCGAGGGATAAAATGCAAAAAAGTTTATTAAAACAAGAAAATTACTCGTGACTGCAAGGTGCAACAAGCTCTTAATTGTAGCGTTGCCCATGTTCTTTTGTTGGTTCACTCACTGTGTTTTGTTATGGCTTTCCTGTAGCTCCAGTTAGCTCATAACATTGCGGCATTAGCTGCTGTTGCCACGTTGTGGCGTTCAGAGGTTTTTAGTCCGTTCAGCCAATCATGACTTATAGGTCGTGTTTAGAGTCGTCGATCTTTACGGTCGTCAGTATGGTGTGTGCAAATGTATTGTAAGCCAGGCTGCTTTGCACCTGGCAAAGAATAGAAGAATGAAGAATTGAATTGAGGAAGTGTGGGTCTTTTTTGCGAATGAAGTGAGCACTAACTATATAAGCTGGCCAAAACTGTCTGTCTGTGTGTCTGTGTCTGTGTGTCACGCTGTAACACCACCCGCCCGCCACCAGAGGGCAACTGAAATTGGAACGATACAGAGGTCTGTCTGTGTGTGTGTGTGTGTGTATATAACATAGGCCTATATGTTTTACCCGGCATATACTGTCTGTAATTAGATCAGGGGCTCAATTGATCAATTTAAGTACAACGGGAAAAAAATCTAATAGGGATGTTCCCGAAGTACAAATTCATCCTAGGCCACGCCCTTCAACTTCTTGGTGATGTTCGAGTACTTCAGATGAGAAGTGTTAGTTTTGTACAATCTCATATTCTGTTTGTTTTCATGTGAACTATTTGGATGTTTGTGGGTCTTTTAATCTCACCTGCACAAATACGTAACTAGCGTCTTTGTGTTTTGTCACACACACACACACACACACACACACACACACACACACACACACACACACACACACACACACACACACACACACACACACACACACACACACACACACACACACACACACACACACACACACACACACACACACACACACACACACACACACACACACACACACACACACACACACACGTTATGTCTCAGGTGAAAAGTTAGACATCGTAGTCCGGGAGGGCTGAGTAAGTGATCCCGCCCACAGTCGGCGGGCTGGAGTGGAGGGGGAGGAGCCAACAGAACACTGAACCTGAGCGACAGAGAGAGAGACAGACAGACAGACACGGTAAAAAGCTTAGCCTTTTTCATCAGAAAAATGCACAACCGCTATAGTTCATAGAACTAATCAATTTAAGGTAAAAATTATTGATAATCAACAATTTAATGAAATAATCAATTAATAATCAATCCCTAAATAATCAATCCCTATTTTTGGCATAAACAAATTGTCTATTTTAGCACTACACCATTGTGCGAGGAAATGTAAAATAACAAGTATTTCATCGATTCCATTATATGCATTTTTCTTTTACGTTTTGGATTATTTGATTAATTAAAGAGCTAATGAATAGAATTATCATCAAGAAAATAATCTACGCACGCACGCACACGCACACGCACACGCACACACACACACACACCTCGTCCGAACACCTCTCTCAGCAGGGCGATCTTGGGCTTGCGTTTGTGCAGGGGGACGTGGTGGGGGGGCTGCGGGGAGGAAGAGGAGGGTGGAGAGGAAGATCCTCGGTCCTTCATCATCAACCGGTGCTTCATCTGCTCAATGGGAGTCTCATCTGTTATTATAGACACCAGCTAGAGAGAGAGAGAGAGAGAGAGAGAGAGAGAGAGGGAGAGAGAGAACCAATAACCAATTATAGTCAGTGTGTTGGATTACTTATTAGGGCTGTGCTATTGTAGCCTGGCTAATAAGCCAGACTCAAATCACACTGTCGTGTGGTATTTGAGTCTGGAGATGCTGTGTATGGATCTTGTTTCCCGGGGGGCGGGTTCAAACATTTTCTCTTTGACGCAATTGGTCAGAGCTACTGTCAGTCAAAGGTCTCCAGCATTGAACGTCAGTGTACCAAAGCCTGCCCATATTGCATACCGTGTCCCGATTGGCCACACCAGTTCTCTGGTGTAGGAAATGGGCGTACAATTGAGCCTCTCCAGACCGTAATCCGCCGGCAGGCAATTTTTTTTTTGCCAACGGCTGATTCGGTCTGGCTTATTAGCCAGGCTAGTGCTATTGACCAAAGATATATCAAAATGTTTAGAACCAATGCATTATAACGTTAATTTAACCAGTAAAAACATTGAGATGCATGTCTTTTTTTTTCTTTTTTTTTTACAATAATGAACCCAAGAGGCTGTTATGTCACACGATACAAAAAATATATACAAACATGGATGGACGGGACAATACAAAGCAGTCACTCGACTGACAGACAATTTGAGTCTGGACCAGAGGTCATTCTATGGCCCAGGAGCCTTACAATGGGCAGGCTTAGTTTTACTGAGGTTAGGTTTAAGCTTAGGTATACTGTAGTTTTACTGCGCTTAGGGTTAAGCTTAGGTATACTGTAGTTTTACTGAGGTTAGGGTTAAGGTTAAGTATAGTTATAGGTTCAAATTATTTCTAACTAAAACCTTTTTGTTCTGTTTACAACTGTAAGCCGGGAGATGACAAAGTAGAGCTTTGCTGAAAGTAGCAGATCGACAAGCTCACAACGCGGTGTGAGCTTGTCGTCTGTCTTGTCGTCTGGTTTCCAGGCTAATCCATTTTCAGCTAAATCTATCTTTCACAACAATGAAAGAAAACGGAAAGAGCCCTGAGGGATTCGGGTCACCCATATTGGCTCAAAGATCACCCCCGTGTGAAGTGAGGGACGCTCTTGTCATCATACATCATCACATTCCGGCCAATCACAATTGGCGTACTCACTTGTCTGTCCTCACTTTTTATCCTCAATACGTACATTGCTCAGCCAATCAAATCATAGCTATAGGGTGCTCAGAAAAAAATGAAATAATAGCTATGGGGTACACACGCACACACAAAGCGCCCCTCAAAAACAGATTGGATGAGGTACTGGAGCTGAACAAAGCCAGAACAAAAATCAAACAGCAAACAGTCCTAAATGCAAACAGTCCTAATGCAAACAGTCCTAAATGCAAACAGTCCTAATGCAAACAGTCCTAATGCAAACAGCCCTAATCAAACAGTCCTAAATGCAAACAGTCCTAATGCAAACAGTCCTAAATGCAAACAGTCCTAAATGCAAACAGTCCTAATGCAAACAGTCCTAAATGCAAACAGTCCTAATGCAAACAGTCCTAAATGCAAACAGTCCTAAATGCAAACAGTCCTACTGCAAACAGTCCTAAATGCACAAACAGTCCTACATGCAAACAGTCCTAAATGCACAAACAGTCCTAAATGCAAACAGTCCTAAATGCAAACAGTCCTAATGCAAACAGTCCTAAAGCAAACAGTCCTAAATGCAAACAGTCCTGATGCAAACAGTCCTAATGCAAACAGTCCTAATGCAAACAGTCCTAAATGCAAACAGTCCTAATGCAAACAGTCCTAAATGCAAACAGTCCTAATGCAAACAGTCCTAATGCAAACAGTCCTAATGCAAACAGTCCTAAATGCACAAACAGTCCTAAAAGCCATACTCAACATCAAGGGAATTGTAGTTTTAGACCTAGTAACGGTGAGACAGGTCCAATTGCTTGACAATCACGCAAAGCATAGCACGCATGGTCAACAGAATAAATAATAAAGTGAGTCTTTGTCAATGGATAAGGCATGCCAGAATTCTGCCGTGTAATTCCCTTGTGACACCTAGTGGTTACTGTGAGGTACTAACTGTCACCAGTGGTTAACATGGTTACTAGCCTATTCATCTGCATGTGCGTGCGTGCGTGCGTGCGTGCGTGTGTGTGTGTGCGTGTGTGTGTGTACCTGGTCGTAGAAAATGACCATGACAAACACTCCAAACAGAACGGACTCCACCAGCAGTATGATGTAGTGAGCACTGAGAGAGGAGAGAGTGAGGTAAATCACTTCTGCGCTGTTTATGCAACAAATACAATTCAACTTTTTTAAATCAAACAACATATCCTAAACACAGATTTCAGCTCATCACTCAGTGTTGATTTCGTCGCCTAAAACTATGACAAAAGATTTTCGTTTTTCCACTGAGAAAAAGTAAAGAAAAATTTAATAAAAACTAAGCTATGATGACAATTTCATCAAATAAAAATTAGACTAAAATGTTAAAGAGCGACTAGTGGAGAAGAGATTAAAAGAGACTAAAACTAGACAGATGACTGAAATATGACAAACTAAAATCAATTTGACTCAAAATACTACAACTAAAACTAAATCAAAATGTGCTGTGAAAATCAACACTGCATTGACTGCAGCACTTCTTAACCACTTAAACTATACTTTGTTGATTAGGCAATGGGGACCCCCAGGGCTCTATACTTGGCCTGCTCTTTTCCCCCTGTTCTCCTCTACGTCATATTCCTTTTCCGGAAATATCCGATCTACACGCTCACAACGCATCTCATTGTGAGTGACTTGTTGTGAGTGTTCAGATCTGCTATTTTCATCCAAGAATATAGGGTCACTCGGGTTCATAATGGCTAAACTCTTTGTAGGATTCAATGTCTCAGTGATTCAACACTTCACTGTTTCAGTGTAACGGTGGTTTAGTGCAGGGGTTCTCAACCCGTGGGTCGCGACCCCTCGGGGGGTCGCCAAATTATTTTAGGGGGTCCCCAAATTATTTTCAAAAAAAAAAAAAGTTTTTTTTTAAATTTTATTTTCATGATTTTTCAAAAATAGCAGACCTACAAGCTCGTAGCGCGCCACTCGGTGGCGTGCTATGAGCTTGTAGATCTGCTATTTTTCAATAGCTAAATTATAACAATGCTTAAAACACCAAAAGGGGTTCCCGCCCAAAATGGGTTAAGGTTATTGTAGCAGTCAATTTATATTGGGGGTCGGGAGGGGGCGGGGCGGGGGTCCCGAGACATTGCCAAAGCATTTCCGGGGGTCCCCGGCCAAAAACGTTGAGAACCCCTGGTTTAGTGTATCAGTATCAGTGGATCCGTTTTCCACGTCAGATGTTTCAGCATTACAGGCCACCTTTACACGGCAACGGTCTGTAGAAAAAAAGTCCCATTGTGTTCTCACTTTTCATTCTGCCTTTACACGGAGACGCAACATAATACTGTTGCTGTCTAAATGGAAGGCACATCTGATATTTTATTTCGCCGTTTTCTCTAGAGGCCGCTGCCGTGTAAAGGTGGCCTCAGTCTGTCTTCGTCCTACTCACACTATCAGGTGCTTGCTGGGCGTCTCTTCTCCTTCTTTCTCTGCGTCTCCCTCTCTCTCGTTTCGTATCCTCCACACCCACGCAGACACCACCAGTATCATGGAGTACAGGCTGGCCATGCCTAGAGAGAGACAGAGGGGCAGAGAGACAGACAGTCAGAGAGAGAGAGAGCGATACAGGAGCTATCAGTTGAGACGTCTTTAGCCCAGTCTACACCAATGAATTGCGATGCAAAGAAACCATTGCAATATGTTGCGGAGAGAAATTGCAGCGCTCTGAATTGCCTCGTTGTAGTTTTGCACCGATTTGAGAGTTGAAACTCCTTGCACTGCGAATCATTGGTGTGGACTGGGCTATAGGGCTTTGCTCGGACTGCACGCTATTTGCAAGTGATCGGAATGGATTTGAGCATTTGGACATTGTCGACCTATTGGTTACTGAGGTAATGACATATGCATACGAATCCCTGATGAAGACCTGAGAGGTCAACATACGTCGGTCATGCTGGTTGCCTTGTTCAATGAAAAAAAAATGAACACAGGTTTGTGTTCACTTAAGACAGAGTTCCTCTTTGTGTTTATGTCTTTAACTGTCTGCACTACTAGGAGGATTCATAATCAAACATGACTTCTTGAAGTAGTAGTAATCAGCAGGCTATGAATGTGAACTCACCCGTATAGAAGAGAAACTGGATGAAATACTTCTGGTTCTACTCTCCTACACAGTTGTTGATCCTGGAAGCGACACACACACACACACACACACACACACACACACATCATGCTCTTGCACATACAAATAACCCCCCACACACACATATACACAGGTGCGCATGCATACGTACGTACTGTATGTGCACACATATGCAACTACAACTATTTTTGAGTGGTGCAACCACTCCTATAGACAGCTATGTGTGTGGCTGTGTCCCTGGGTCCCTGTGTCCGAGCACGGAAATAGCGTTTGTTCACCACCAAGTGTCACTGTTGCACAGCCTAACACACAGGCACAGACACACACAGGCCAGGGAGGTGGGCTTGTACAGTACAGTACAGTACAGTACAGTACAGTACAGTACAGTACAGTACAGTACAGTAACAGTATTGCCTATTATGACAGGCCCGGGATAGGGATGTGGAGGAGTCCATGTGGAGGAGAACAACAGAGTTGGAGAAATAAATGTAATGGGCAACAGGGTGATGATCAGTGGTCGTACCAGGGACAGTGGTGGTCCATGCGTCGTATGCATCTCTGACACACCCTGCAGTGGTGGGCTCTGGGTGGTCTGTAGGTCTCACAGCGACTGCACACCGTCCAGCCTTCACAGCCCTAAAAGGGAAGAACTAGGGCTGTCACCATTACAGCATTTAAGTTGAAGATTGTCATACAAAATAAATAATTGCGATTGATGATTTCATTGTGTTTTTGCCATTGGAACATAATGAATGTTGAATGAATGATCTACAAGCTTACAATGTGTCACATAGTGAAGCCTTGTAGATCAGCCATTTCTGCCGTTTTTAGTTTTTTTAAATGTATGACCAATATTTACGATTATGGTGATTATGCAAAATAATTGATTAAACGATTATACAATAATTGTTACAGGCCTAGGAAGAACACCACTGATGTCTAACTAGTCAATTTAAAAGTGGTTTACAAAAACAAAAAGTAGCCTATAAGAAAAAGGGAATACTGTCGGATGAGTATAGTTGTCCAGAACAGAAACAGCGACATTGGGGAGCTTATAAATTGCTTTAAGTGATTAATCAAACTAATTTATTTAGTCAATTATAAAACAAAAACAATGTTGATTTGTTGATTTTACATTTAAAAGCATGCTTCAAGAATAAGATTATTCCATTTTTATCCCACGATTTTGTAGCCCATTTTTCACCCAGTGCCGATTGCCTAAGCTGTAATCCTGGGCGCTACTCTCCCTCTGCCAAACTGGGGAGAGCCCCGAACTGAGCTCATGTTTCCTTCAATGCATGTCAATGCAATGTCAACCTGTCATATTGGCCTGCTGGAAAGATGTGCTGGCGGGTAAAACAGTGGCAGCGGAAATGGCTGTTTTAGAAAATGAGTTCTGTTTCCTTCCCCTGGAAACTGTGGAAGAAATTTGGTTTCCTTCCTCTTGAAATTGTATTTCACAAGAGCTTCATCACTGACACTCTCCCTCAGCCTATATGCACAGCAGCACCACAAATAATAACATCACTTTAAAACCCCAACAGCTCAACCTGGGCTTGGGTCATAAATAGCGATTATTTCATAAATACAGTCATTAGGCCTGGGCCATGGCTCAGTGGTCCAGGCACCTTGGCTGGTAATCCAGTCTGGCAGTGTGCGGCCTTTACTGCATGTCTTCCCCCCATCTCTCTCCCCATTTCCTGTCAGCATACTGTCTGTCCCTCCATAAAATATATAAAATAAAGGCGAAAGCCACAAAAAAACATAAATCATTATTCCATGGATACATACAGTCATGCACACAGCCATAAATACAGACAAGAATATCTAACTAGTCACACCAGCCATTCGGTCGTATAAATACATGATTTGCAGCTCATGGCGGCTGACTGAGTGTCTGTCGAAGCACAGACTCACCCGTTCGTTCATCCTGGAAGACTGCGACCGCAGGTCTGAGAAGTCCATGGCCGTCTCTGGAAGAGGCACCATACCTGTGTGTGTACACACACACACACACACACACACACACACACACACACACACACACACACACACACACACACACACACACACACACACACACACACACACACACACACACACACACACACACACACACACACACACACACACACACACACACACACACACACACACACACACACACACACACACACACACACACACACATTTACAAAAATTGTGGAAATAGCTAATCTACAGTACAAGCTTGTAGATCGGCAATTTCCAACGATATGCACAAGCAATTGCATATACCTGTAGCACGCACGCACGCACACACACACACACACTAACCTGGGTCAGTGAAGACAGCTTTGGAGTGGCAGGCTAGCAGCAGCAGTAGTATCCCATTAAATACTGACGCATGGAGAGTACACCACACACTGACACACACACACACACACACACACACACACGTCAAATTTGACCTAAACACTTTTTTAGGCTTAATACTGAATCAAATAATTTTGAGAAGAGCATGAGAGCTGAGAGATGGATAGATACAGACAGACAGACAGACCGACAGACCGACAGACCGACAGACAGACAGATACAGAGTGTGTCTAGAGAGAGATGGGGTGAGAAGTGAGAGATTGAGTTATTGAGAAAAGGACAAAAAGGCAGTAAGAATTCATAAACAAATGAGCAAACAAATAGACATGCATTCAATTGATCAATGGCACAATGGAGGAAGAAGAGAGCGAGAGCGAGAGAGAGAGAGAGAGAGAGAGAGAGAGAGAGAGATGACCCAAGGGCCAGTGAAAGGAAAATGAAGGGATTCCATGATACAAATTGGAAAATTATGAAAGCGTCATAAAACTGAATTTAAAAAAAGCTGGACGGGAATAAAGGAGGAAACATTAAACGATTAATAAATTACCTATAATACATCATTATTATTAGGTAGGCTAATGAATCGAATGAAGTATAGTGAAAGGTGGAGGAGGGACATTTAAATACAGGAGGAGACATACAGAGAGATGATAAAAAAGGACTATCACAGATTTGCATATACTAGCCCTGAAACATGACTGTCTCATGACAGACGAGCGTCATGTGAATCATGGCTACATATAGCCTAACGGCCGGGCTCCACCGGGCGCGTCAGCGTCGCGTCAGTGTCGCGTCTCCGTCACCGTCAGGGAATGTTCCCTTTTTAATCAATGAAGGGTGGCTCCACTGCCCGCGTTGCGTTGCGTTGACGGAGACGCGACGCGTGCATTACAATTGAACCGGTGCGTTTTTTGACGCACGCGACGGAGACGCAACGCGTCCGGTGGAGCCCTGGCGTAAGGTTGATATCCACAAAGCTAGAAGCCAGAAGTGTTGCCAGTATAACTCTATGGCAGAAACAAGCAACCAGGTCTATACAAAATAAGCCAAAAAGAAGCAACACTGAACACTGGTCCTTTCTGGCCAGTGTTGCCAAATCTGTTTATAAGTGATTTTGGGATTATTTTTTGTAGATTGAAAAAAATATTGGGGGTCCTTTGCTCTTGGCATGAACATGTTTGAGAACCACGTACTGCTCTAAAACAATATTAGACAAAGTTTGAGCCACAAACACATGTCCTCGCTCTCTCTCTTCTCCTCCTTTTGCATACATTAAATAGGCCTATTCATGATTCTACTTATACAGAAGTAGCCTATGTTAGTTTGTTTTATGGAAACAGTTGTTTGTGTTGAATGTACTAATTGCACATAATTATTCAAACGAGATAAAATGGGCAAGCCATAAAATAATGCACATTGCACTTGTCTTTTCATACGTCATGTGGAAATAAGGCAAATAAAAAGTAACATTAATGTTGTCATTTTATCAACTGGCCCCTGGCCCCTTGCCATTTTCATAATGTGGCCCACATGTTCAGCTATTTGAGTATCCCATACCACATGGGAGACACAGCAACTATAGTGAACCAATCAATGGCATGGCTTTTTATACATTTGCCTACTTTACATTCTGAATACATATTGTCGCTTTCAAATGGAAACCTCATAAGTCATTATTATTAAATAGAGCGGTGCCCGTTGGGCACTCGCCTACTTGGAACGATGCAAGTTGGAAATGCATGCACCACCCGGATATTATGTCTGTGTCCCTTTTATGCCAGCTCAGTGGCCTTGTGGTTAGAGTGTCCGCCCTGAGACTGGGAGGTCGGGGTTCGATCCCCGGCCAGGTCATACCAAAGACTCTAAAAATGGGACCCAGTGCCTCCCTGCTTGACACTCAGCATCAAGGGTTGGATTGGGGGTAAGTCCCTGCGACATACTAGCGTCATGTCCAGGGGGTGTACTTGTACATCAAGCTGCCTCACGCTACAGAAACAGGAGATAGGCTCCTGACCTATGGGCCTCATGGCTCGACAAGGCTACTTACTTACTTATACAGTATGGAGTTCTTTGTCAGGCATGCCCAAATATGGAGTATATGCAGACGTCAGAATGATGTCAGAACAGGCCAGCTCCATACGTATATAGACCCTGGGCAGAGCCCGGGCAGAGGCCTTTTTGGGGCGGTTTTCGACAACCGTTGGTCCGACCGACTCGACACCGGCCACTGCACCCCCTGCGGTGGTGTGTCGAATTTGAAGTCGGTGGGGCGAACGGTTCTCGAGTTATGTGGATGACACACAGACAGACAGACGTACAGAGACTTGGTGCATTTAGATCATCATCATCATCATCGAGATCATGGATTCCACAATGCTACGCCAGACTTCCCGGTCCTTCATTGCCACCCCCAGTTCCTGCCTACTAGATAGATGGAATGGCATTGCAGGCATTGGGTGCAACACTCCTGTCCTGTATGATGAAGTAGTGCATTAATTCACTAAATAAAAATATGGAGATGTTGAGGGTTCTGCCTGACAGCAACAATAGGCTATGCATGTTTAAAGGACCACTTGACCACTTTTCAACCTATCTTCATACAATTGGTCCTCACTAATGATCATGATAAAATAGCACCATTTCTTTCTACTCAGCCTGTGTGGTTGGAGACACTCCGCTGCGCGTCGTGTCTCACCACGCCTCTCAGCCAACATAAAATACAAGGTAACTGTGATATACTGTGTATGGTCTGAAAGTGCAATGCCCTAAGGTAGACTAGGGGGCCCTAATGCAAAAAGGTGAATGGTATTGTATTGATGATGTCATGAGGTCAAATGATAAGAAAGAGAAAGTAAAGAAGTGAACACATGGTATGAAGCTGCCTTGTCTGTGTGTACTTTATTTCATACGAGAATACAACATATTTGGCGACGAGGATGGCCGTATCTTCTACTATCCAACTGCCTGCACTATTCCTGCCCTGCCCGGGTCAACCTTCCTTTCCATTTGAAATGTGGATGAAGATTTTCGACAATTACATGCTTGTCATTCATGCGGAAGGGGACGCCTGGCCGGACAAACGAAAGCGTGCTACTCTACTTCTTTGCCTGGGCGCAGAAGGCCAGAGGATTTTCTACGGTATTCCTGAAACAGGTGATACTTATGCTGCGGCTGTAGATGCACTAAAGAAGCATTTTACGCCGACAGTAAACGTGGTAGTTGAACGTCACAAGTTCCGACAGAGCTGCCACACGAGTCCATTTCAGATTATGTATCTGCACTACGGGAATTACTTGCAACATGTGATTTTGGTGACAGAGCCAACGAAATGCTGAGAGATCAACTGATTGAGAAAGCATCGTGCCCAAGAGTTAGGGAAAGACTGTTAATGCGAACTGATCTTACACTGGAAAAGGCGATTACACTTTCATGCCAAGTTGAATCTGCCATGGCGCATGCTCAGTCTCTCCATGCCAGCTCACCACTGCAAGTACAGGCGGTGAAATCAAAACCGTTCCGTGCACAGAAAGGACGTGAGGGGAAATCAGAATATAAGGGACACAAGCCAAGTCGCTCCGGTTCCTCCTGCTACCGGTGTGGATCCGGTGATCACCTCGCCAACTCCCCAGGATGCCCTGCGGCGAAGGTGACATGCAAACAGTGCAACAAAAAAGGGCATTACGCACAAGTTTGCCGCTCCTCCAGAAAGGAGACCGTTCAGGAGGTTGAGAGTGAGCTCCCAGAGCTTACAGTCCTTTATCTACAGGATGAGTCAGCGAGAAAGAACAGAATCATATGCCGAGTCACAATAAGCACAAAAGAGTCTGTTCCGTACAACGTCGACCTAGTGGTGGACACTGGCTCATCTGCCTCCATAATACCACGTCAACTGTACACTGACCACTTTTACTGTACCCCTCTCGGTGCACCGCCAGCTCAGCTGTTAAACTACTCCAAATCCAAAATACCGTCACTTGGATGTCTGCCAGCTACTGTGCACCATGATGGCACTACTGTGCCTGCCAGAATCTACGTTGTCAAAGCAGGGACGCCTTTACTGGGCATGGACTTGTTTCTGGCACTCAATCTACGTCTCGTCGGGAACAAGGTGATAACTAAAAACATGACTGATGCTCCTGTCTGTCAGGTAGAAACCGCACCTCCTACACTGGGCCACGCAAAGGCTTTTGTGCACCGCGTAAAAGTGAAAGATGAAGTGACTCCCGTACAACAGAAATTGCGCAGACTTCCCTACTCCGTCAAAGAAGACTTGGAACGCTTGCAGACACTCGGTGTCATTGAAAAGATTGACGCATCTCCGTGGGTTTCACCCATTGTGGCGACACAGAAGAAAACAGGCAGCATACGAATGTGCGTTGATCTACGTGAGCCTAACAAGGCCATTGTCATAGATTGTTATCCGCTTCCGCACATGGAGGATTTGTTTTCTGAACTTCGGGGGTCTACAGTATTCTCCACAATAGACCTCACCAATGCGTACTACCAAGTTCCTCTCCATGAAGATAGCCGCGACTTGACAGCGCTCATTACGCACGAGGGCTTATTCAGATTCCGCCGGGTCCCATACGGACTCGCATCGGCTCCTTCTGCTTTTCAAAAAATGATGGCAACAATTCTGAAAGGCATGCCTGGCGTACAGGCCTACTTGGATGACTTGATTATCTACGGAAAAGATGTTGAGTCCCACAACCGCCATCTGAGAGCCGTTCTTGTGCTACTACAACAAGAAGTGCCACTACAACAAGAAAAGTCATCGTTTCCTTGGGCACGTCAATACTGCCGAGGGGCTGCTGCCCGATGACGGCCATGTGTTCTCAAAGCACCTGCTCCAAAAGATGCTACTACACTACGTCCATTCCTCGGACTGACGTCATGGTACGCAAAGTTTGTTCCACACTACTCCCTTGTGGAGGGAATGCGCGCGTGCCTGAGGAGTGAAAATGACTTTGAATGGACTGATGCTGCTCAACAAGCGTTTGAGCAGGTCAAGAGACTCATTGTTAACAGTTCTGCTTTATGTATGTTTGACCCAGCTCTCCCTACCATAGTCTCCACGGATGCCTCCGACTACGGGCTGGGTGCTGTTCTTGCCCAAATCCACCCTGATCAAACAGAGCGCACAGTTGCTTTTGCCTCGCTCACACTCAGTCCTGCAGAGCGAAAATACTCCATAGTGGAAAAAGAGGCTCTGGCGTGCGTGTGGGCTGCAGAGAGATGGAGAACGTTCCTCTGGGGCACTCGTTTCATTTTACGCACAGATCACCAGGCCCTTACTACTCTCCTCGCTACAAAGGGGCTAGGAGGCGCTGGCATGCGCATAGCGAGATGGTCGGCTCGTTTGCTGTGTTTCAACTATGACATTGCTTACCGTCCAGGAGCACAGAATGTGACAGCCGATTGCTTGTCTCGTCTCCCGTTGCCCTGCTGTGAGGATGCAGAGTCTGAATCGGATCTAGTCGCCTATATAACCACTGATCTACATGCGATTTCAGCACCTGACTTTACCACTGCATGTGTTGCGTGCCCAGAGCTGTGTGCGCTCAAAACACAATTACAAAATGGATGGCCCAGCGCCAAGAACGCTCTACCTTCCCAGCTGGCTCCATACTACTCCGTCAGAGATGAACTGTCAGTACATGACGAGCTTGTTTACCGAGGCCCGTATCGCCTCGTTGTACCTGTCGCACTCCGACAGTCCATCGTTGCACTGGCCCATGAAAGTCACCAGGGAATAGTATGCACTAAACAGCGCCTACGTGATCTCTACTGGTGGCCAGGCATGGATGCCTGTGTTCAAGCTGCCATCTCTTCCTGCCTCACATGCCAGCTGACTGACAAAACTACAAAGACGCACGTCGCCCCACTGCAGCCGGTTCCGTATCCAGACATGCCGTGGCAGAAACTGGGAATTGATATCTGTGGACCGTTCGAAACAGCGCCACTGGAATGCCGTTACGCACTGACCTTGGTTGACTATTACAGTAAGTTGCCTGAAGTCGCTTTTACACCAACCATTACTACCAATGCTGTTATTCATTTCCTGGCTACTGTGTTCGGCAAACATGGCAATTGCCTGGATTTAGTTAGTGATAACGGGGCTCAATGCACTGCTGCTGCTTTCGCCACGTTCCTTAAAGAGAGGGACATTACGCACAGCAGATCTTCTGTTTATTATCCGCGAGCAAACGGGGCCGTGGAGCGCTTTAACCGTGTGCTTAAGGACTGTATTCAGAGCGCCAATCAGGAACGGAAACGCTACGTGTTGGATTTTCTACAGAACTACAGAGCAACGCCACATGCGACAACTGGTGTTTCACCGTTCGAGCTCCTGCATGGACGCAAAATGCGCACAAAGCTAAACAGTGTGTTGGTGGAACCGACGCCGCCTCCCGCAGACGCCGTGTTGCGCACACGCGTTCTCGCCAATCAACAAAAGTCCAAGACCTACACTGATGAGAGATGTCGGGCCAAGGAGTTGTCCTTCAAAAAGGGGGACATGGTCCGTGTCAGGAATCCACTACATGTGAAGAAAGGAGAACTGAAATTCGGAAAGCCTACAAAGATAATGAAAAAGACTGGACAGAGCACACATGTGACCGGGTCTGGCAAATAGGTCGAGAGTAATTTTTCAGTTTTTTACTTTCATATGATGTATCATTCAATGAAATTGGAATATATTTGAAGGAGATATGACCATTTTTAAATGATTGTGCCGTTTTACCCAAAGCTGAGAAAATCCCCTTTGAATGTTCACAACATTTCAACACCTGGTGTGTCAATGGGAGGGACAATAGGTACTTAACTCCACCCACAATGACCACCTTAACCACCCCCATGTTTTAGCTGTCAACAGTGCAACACTAGAAACCGTAGATCAGACAGACCTGCTTTTAATTGCAAAATGTACAGTATAGTAAAACATTAGAATTTTATGTAACAATTAACCCAATATTTGTTTTAATTAATGAATTTACAATAAGTCTACACAATTAGAGAATGTTGTTATCTTGATCGTTTGCCTGTTATCTCTCCTTTTTTAAATAGGCTACTGTATTTATTTGGTATTTTGTAGTATGAAAAAAGGGAAAATAACAGTGGCAGATAAATTAGGTCTATGTAAATGTCCCAGATGAGTACAAATAAAAGAGCTATATGAATGCAATAAAAAACAAACAAAAAAAACAGTTAAACCAACAGACAACAGGACAGTTTGCTCTCAAACTCTCCCAGCACAAAGTGTGCCCTCTTGGCTCTTCTCTTAATTCCTCTGTTTCATTAGCCTGTTATTATTATTATTTGTCTGCAGACCCCCATCTGAAAATAATCTATGCCAGGGGCAAGATTTGTGTTGTTAAATGCTTGTAGATCGGCTATTTTTGCTTATTTTGTGCTTGTTTTCATATACCAGGTTGCTTATTTCTCTCGCAGAAACTGGCAACCCCGCAACGATAGCCGTTTAGCTACATTTAGCTAATATATTGATATCAATCCTGTAGCTAAAACAAGTACATTATCGCGCTATATTACATATCGATGTGAACTGCGTTATTATGACCTCAATTTTCATGGCAGGTTCTTGAGGATGGAAGAAAGTGGAATGCAATCCACCTGTCACTTTTCCCTGACAGCGCTGCTCCAGCTGACATTACCCAACCTGTCCCATCTAACAGCGCTGCACCAGCTGATCACTCACTCCCTGTACCTGGGGCCCACAGTAAGAGCACACACACAGCTAACTGATCATGCCCAGGGCAGACCTCAGAGGGTGAGAAACAAGCCATGTTGGCTCAAGGACTGTGTAACATAAGGTGGCCTTACACTAGCCGATAATCGGGCATTTGAAATCTGACAGCACCACACACTACAGGATAATCGGAGCGGGGCCGAGCAAATATCAAACATTCTTGATGTTGATCGGGCCGATCCCGATCGCGCGCGGGGGGTGCGCGATTGAGTCGGGCACCCCCCGAGCGTCAAAAATGCCCATTTATCGGCTAGTGTAAGGCCACCTTTAGAGACTGAAAACAGGGTACACTTTACATGCTATTATAGCTTTGCTATTAACATTGTCATTGTTTTTAAAAAAAATACATGTTGATAAAGAATGTGTATTGTGTACCAGATAATAATTGATTTGTTTCATTAAGAATCTGCCAGTGATTACTAAGCAGATTTCATATGTATGCTATTTGCATTTCATATTTTTGCTATTCATTTTCATTTATTCCATATTTGATATGCCATGCTGTTACATTGCCATTATGCACAGGTGTTTGTCTAGCTAGGCTGGATGTCGTTCTACTCTTAAAAAGGGGGAAGATGTGATATACTGTGTATGGTCTGAAAGTGCAATGCCCTAAGGTAGACTAGGGGGCCCTAATGTGAAAAGGTGAATGGTATTGTATTGATTATGTCATGAGGTCAAATGATAAGAAAGAGGAAGTAAAGAATAATAATAATAAACTTTATTTATAAAGCACTTTTTAAAACAATGTTACAAAGTGCTTTCCAATACAGGTTAAAATACAGTAGTAGAATAAAACAACAACAATAAGCAATATTAATACAAACAGGTGAACACAAAATAAAACAATCAATAATTTAAGTAAAAGCCATCGTGAACAAGTGGGTTTTTAGCTGTGATTTAAAAGAGCTCAATAGGGTGATTTGTCTTAGGGCCTCTGGTAGGGCATTCCACAGTTTAGGTGCACGGGCCGAGAAAGCCCGGTCACCCATGGTGACACGCTGGGTAGCTGGAACTACCAGGAGCGCCTTGCTTGCCGATCTAAGGCTACGTGTTGGCCTATGGGGCTCCAGCAAATCTTGTATGTAGATGGGGGCCAAGCCATTTAGTGCCTTAAAAGTGGTAATTAAAATTTTAAAATCAATCCTAAAATGAACAGGCAGCCAGTGGAGGGAGGCGAGGACAGGGGTAATGTGGTCACGCCTTCTGGAATTGGTTAGTAATCTGGCTGCTGAGTTCTGGACCATTTGAAGACGGGAGATAGTTTTTTTATTGAGTCCGGAATATAGTGAGTTGCAATAATCTAGTGAACACATGGTATGAAGCTGCCTTGTCTGTGTGTACTTTATTTCATACGAGAATACAACAGTAACCTCACACCTCTAGTGGCTTATTGCTTTATTTTAAAACGTTACCACCAGCACAGTTTAGTAAAGTGCTGTTGTGCAATTCAAAAGTGAAATGACATCATGTAAAGTACAACCATCTGATGTGCATGGTCACAGGGAGATTCTTGGCCGTAGGCTGCAGAGGCATGTATATGGATGGGTGATGCAACAGCACGAAACCGATTCTTCTCACACATGCATCAATACACCAAAGTTCACAAAACGTTCTCATAAAAGGACCCCATATATGTTTGGCATATCCCCATCTGAAAATATTTTGTGCCAGGGAGGAAGCGGCAAGATCGACAAGTCGGTTTGGCCTTTGGACCACACTGGGCACTGCCAAGTCAGTGTATGAGTCTTCAAGAACCCCCCCCCCCCCCCAATCAAAACTGACTGCATATTGTTCTTATTGCTTATTGCCGTCCTGCTTGGTCCCACCTCATCGCTACTTGCAGCTATATTTATTATTATTATGGTGCCTATTGTATTATTCTACTAATTGCAGAAAATGTGCAGAACGTAATTCTGAACAGAATACAGTTGACACACACATGTATGCAGGCAGGCAGAACCATATATAGAGAGGGGAGGGACTTTTCAGAGTGGTGTGACCGTTGTTTGTTCATTATAAATAAAAAGCCTCCTAAAATGTATAGTATACATACATACCTAGACATAAAGCATGTATTTTGTCCTGATGTGTGTTGTGGTGTCCCTCTCCGGGACAGAGGGACAGACATGGACAGAGGACAGCATGGATGGACTGGAGCTGGAACAACAACCAGGTACTATTTGACATCCATAGTCATGAGATAAGAGGCTTATTTCCACAGACACTGGACACAATATTTCAGATTATTATCTCTTCATCAATAAATAATCGGGTACCCTTTGATGGATACTATCCAGATGTATTCTGATTTATCTGGCTATAAGATTAATTGGAGTAAGTCTGAGGCTATGCCGATATCTACATCAATGTTACTCAAATACAGTGTCTCAGTTTGGTTTCAGGTGGGTTCCGATTGGAATGAAATATTTAGGGGTAAAACTCACTTCAGATTTGGACAAAATTGTCACATTAAATTATGAGCCATTGCTGACTAAGTGGGGTGCCCTGAAATTGTCCTTATGGGGTAAGGTGAATGTTATCAAAATGGTGGTTGCACCCCAGTTTAATTACATCTCAAAGATGCTCCCACTAAATATCTCAGACAAGATTTTTAAAGAGTATGATACAATTATTAGGGATTTTCTTTGGGGAAAAAAGAAACCCAGGATTAAACTGAGCAAAATGTGGATGCCCAAACATAGAGGTGGCCTCGGCCTACCAGATATGAGGACATACAATATATCTTTTGAAATGGCTAAATTGTCTAAACACTGGAGTGGGTTAAATTCTGAATTAGACTGGGTAACCATAGAGAGAAGCTTTGCTTCACCATTCCGCCCAATTGATGTTCTGTCACAGTCAGTTAGGAGGTTCATAAAGAGTATAAAATCTTACATTATAAACAACCATACTCATCACTCTGGAATAATCCTAAAATACGTATTGGAAAGAAAGAGATATATTGGAAAAAATGGCAAGCAGCAGGGCTTAATACTATTGGTGATCTATTTGAAAATGGAGCTTTTATAACTTTGACCTTGGAAATGATGGTACATTCTGGAAATATTTACAAATGAGACACTGTCTGGGCAGTACTCTTGATACTGTTGAAAATTCACTAGTTGAATATCTAAAATTACCACATGAAGCTCATACTGCATCTGTTTTTTACAAAATGTAAAAAGAACTGCTGGGAGGTACATGTGACAGTCAAATTGATTTGGCAGAATGATTTGGGGGTTGACATTGAAAATGAGCATTGGAGAAGAATTATAGCAAATGTATGAAGTGGAATTAGAGAAGCAAGAGGAACATTTATTCAGTATAAGATTATTCATAGATATTATTTGACACCGACTAGATTACTTAAAATGGGAATCGCGGATAATAACACATGTTGGAAATGCAAAGAAGAAATTGGCACATATATGCATATGATTTGGGACTGTCGCATAGTATACCCTTTCTGGTGTAGGGTACTGGAATTCCTTGAGAAATGGGTGGGATTGACGTTGCCCAGGGATCTGCGGCTCTGTCTATTAGGGGACAGAACTGCTGTCCCTGGCATATCTAAAAATGATTTCACTATTATAAAGGTTGGACTTGTTACCGCTGCCAGAATACTGTTGCGTCATTGAAAGGTCCCCAAAACACCTGGGCTTAAAGAATGGAATGAAGAAATTATCAAAATAACATCATATGAATATATGTTGGGCAGGGTAGATGCAGAAAGCAAAATGAAAGAGACATGGGATGAGTTCTGGATGTATGTGAACATTTTTTTCCTTGCTGTTATTTTTCTTCTTTTTTATTTTTATTTTAACTGTTATGTTTCTTGGACTGGCTATCTGTAAGGTATGTTGTAATGTTTGTAATGCTGCTTACAAAAAAAAATCGGGTAGAAACCTCATGTTCAAAGTTGGACATATGACACACTCCGTTCCGAGCATGTGCAGATCTGCTACTTTTGGTGATTTTGTGTGATCCTGTATCAAGTAGGGTGTTTATTTACAGGAAAAAAGTTGTGTCTGCACTTTGCCCTGAGACCGGGAGGTCAGGGTTGGATCCCTGGCCAGGTCATACCAAAAACTCTGAAAAATGGGACCTCCCTGCTTGGCACTCAGCATTAAAGGAGAATTCCATACTAGAAGGCTTTCTTACCTTTCTTTGTAGTTGTTACGTCCCCACCAAAGAGGTCCAGGTGTTATTTTGTGCAAAAGCTCCTTATTGGCTATTTCCCCTACCATAAGCCCTAAATGAATTGCATTGAATGGGAATTGAATGGGGCTATGGGGTGTTGTGCTAATTCGCTTATTTCCATCATATATCCTCTCTTCATAATGTAAATAATATCCCAAGCGGCACACTTTACTACTTATTTCGATGGAAAGAAGAAAATTAGCACAACACCCCATAGCCCCATTCAATTCCCATTCAATTCAATGCAATTCATTGAGGGCTTATGGTAGGGGAAATAGCCAATAAGGAGTTTTTGCACAAAAAAATACCTGGACCTCTTTGGTGGGGACGTAACGACTACCAAGAAAGGTAAGAAAGGTACAAAAGCTTTCTAGCATGGAATTCTCCTTTAATATAAGGGTTGGATACAGAAACAGGTGATAGGCATTAGGCTCCTGCCTTATGGGCCTCATGGCTCAGCAAGGATTACTACACTCTACCATCATGATTTTCCACCAGTGGTTCCAGGTGGTCCCCAAATGATGGGGAGTTGGTAACCAAATGGACCCTGGAAGAGTTAAATTATTGTTAATTAGAGATCAATGTCTGCCTGTTATCTCTGCCATAGGTACTGTACCACATCAATACAGCATGGAAATATGGACAAAATCTTATCTTATCCAACGACAACACTCAAAGTTTTGGGTCTGAGAGGCTATTGTACCTTAAGAGTTGAAAACCACTGCTCTACTCTCTACAGGACAGAAAGGAGCAGCGATTACCGGATCGACCCAGGGGCCATTAGACACTTTATCCTTCCTTTCTGAGCTCCAGGTAAGCTATACTGTGGCAGCTCGGCCATGTATATCACTTCATGTTGTATACAGTAAAGCACAGTGCTATACTGCCCAGGTTTTGGTCACGAGTCCATTTGTATGGGTCACGAGTAAATATCCCCTTAGTAGATAGAAGTGAGGGGCAGTTAGTATGGCCAAGCCAGGCTAAGGGGCACCCACTGTATTTACATCGGCCACATGACGTCTTACATCATCATGTAAATTGACTTGGCTGGAAAACATTTTATGTAAGAACAAACATTAAAGTCCATTAACTTGGCTGGCAAACATGTAAGTGCTCGAAACAAACCTTAAAGTCCATTGACTTGGCTGGCTGTAAAGTGCTTCCTAAAGCGCTCATATTATGTTCATATAGACTTGATTTGATTTGATTTGATTTTTATTAAGGATCCCCATTAGCTGGTGGCAACCAGCTAGTCTTCCTGGGGTCCACATAAGAATAAACATTACAGTAGACATACAATTACAAATACACATTTGTTAAAAAGTCAGTTCAACTTACATTAGTTCAGATAAAATAAAAAAACCCTTCACTGTACCAAATGGAATTTTAGATGCTTTTTAAACGTTAATTTACTGTAAATGCAACAGAGGTTTTGAGGCAGGTTATTCTTAAGTGACAATGATCTATAAATAAATGATCTCTTTAGAAAATTATATTTTGGGCGAGGTAACACAAGCTGCCCATTACTGGAGCCTCTAGTGTCATGATCATGCACAGTATTACTAAAAACAATCTGTGAATTTATGAAAACAGGAGTTATACTAGTAGTCCAGGACAGGTCGTTACTAGTAAATATAGAAAATAATAAAGGTCCTAAGCAGCTGCCCTGTGGGACACCACACTCTAGACCCCTGCTACTGGACAGACTGCCATTTAGATACACCTTCTGTGATCTAGAGGACAAATAGCTTTTGATCCATTTTAATGCTAAAAACATTTAAGTTTCTCAACCAGTAAAGAATGGTCAAGCACATCAAATGCAGCACTAAAATCTAATAACACAGTGCCCACCATCATAGAATTATCTATCGCTTTAAGCCAGTCATCAGTCTGGTCATTTGTATCATTGCAGTAGAGGTAGAGTGGCCGGCTCTATAGGCATGTTGAGAATCTGTTAGAAGATTATTTGATACGAAATACTCTTGAACTTGTGCATGCACCAACTTTTCCATGATTTTTCTCAAAACGGGTAAAATACTTATAGGTCTAGAATTCCCCTCATTAAAAGCAGCTTTGGTATTCTTAGATAAAGGAATAACTTTAGCCTCCTTCCAGATCTTTGGAAATAGGCCCACATCCAAACATCTATTAAAAATCACACCCGTGTGAACCGAGTGGTGCAAGGTCTTATATAGCCTGATCAGCTGTGGTCTGACGTAATGTCAGTGACCATAGTAACCATGCTCATTTTGGGTCCCACGTACAGGTACACACACGTACAGGTACACACATACATAGACACAAACATAGATACAGACAAAGCTGGTTGTTGGAGTGGTTTGCACCACTCAAAAATGTGACAGATAGGAGATGCTATGATACCAGCAGTCATTCTGAGCAATTTACTGTCTAGGTTATCTAGGCCTGCTAACTTACTACTATCAGGAAGAGAGCGGAGCAGGCGCTCCACCTCACCTACTTCAACCTGATGAAATTCAAATATAAAAACTTTTGTCATTCATTATGATATTCTTAATACAGTCATTTGATTTAATGTTGTCTGAACTATTCATAGCCTGCCTTAGTTTAGATACTTTACCGACATAATAATCATTAAAATGATTTGCAATATCACCTGGCTTAGTGAGAACAAATCCATTTGATTCAACAAAAGGCGTGCACACAGTTGACTTTCGACCCATAATATCATTTAAAACATTCCATAATTGTTTGCTATCATGTCTCACATCATGTAACATTTGGATTGCTGTAAAGTGCTCCCTGCTCTAAACAAGTTCATAGACTTTGCTGGCAAACGATGTATGTCATAAGTGTTCTTAAACATTTAAAATCCAATAGACTTGGCTGCCATATGAGGTAAATCTAAGGCCTAGGCTACACAAGTAGGCTCTAGAGTAGACAAAAATATATCTGTCCACACGAAAGAAACGCACAGGAGTGTATCGCTGTAGCAGGTTTTAATTTGATTATATACTGACATTTATTGAGGGGGGTAGGGTTAGAGCATTATAATATTTTTGAGCGGTGCTAGCCCCTCCTATGCCCAGCTTTGTGTGAATCATAGCGATGATTTGATTGGCTGATCACCCCAGAGATGATTTGATTGGCTGAGAAAAGTAAGCCTACATATTGAGAAAAAAAAGTTAGGACAGAAAAGTGAAGACGGACAAGTGAAGACGCAAATTGCGATTGGCTGGAATGTGATATCAAGACAAGAGCGCCCCTCACTTCACATGGGTGTGATTTTTTTAATTACATGTTTTTGAGGGGTCCTATAAACAGCTATAGTGTAGATTCTGTCTGAACACAAACATTAAATGTCATTGATAATGCATGGAGAATTTGTGTCCATTTGTGTCCAAATCGGCCAATAAGGGACCACCATTCTTGACGATGATGTACGATGATTAGAGCGCCCTTCACTTCACACGGGTGTGATTTTTAAATTACATTACAATAGGAAAATTGCAGTGTTAACTCGACTGACGACTAGATATATATATATTATAATATATAATATAATAATATTACCCGACGTTTGCATCATAGTACGCTCTAAAAATGTTTTTTATCGGTATAGCCTATAATTATATTGTATTTTATTTATTTATTGATAAAAAAACGCTCTAAAACCGGACCAAGTTGCTCTAGAATCGCTCTAGACGCGCGTGTGTGTGGACTGGGCTGCTCGAGAGTTGACCCCTGTAGGTTGTAAGCCAGAGATATGTCACTGCCTTGGGCTAAATTTGGCCAAATGTGCTGACCTCATCACTTTTGTGATGATGGCTATGGCCGTTTTTAGCCGGAGGAGTGTTTTTCATGCAAAACTACGTGCAATGGATTCAGAAACATGAAAACCCCCTAGTTTGACATGTCACATGCCACTTAAAGCATAATGACATTTTGAAAAGCGAGCAGTGTTGTTGAGCAGCCTGCACCTCTCAGTTCACACGGGTGTGATTTCTTATTGCTTGGCTCCGTCTTATCGCTGCTTGCAGCTATATTTATTATTATTATTAATAACAATATTAATAGTTATTGATATAATTAAGGGACCAAGAATTCACAAAGTGACTTTGGTCACTTATTGTTTTTGTGTTTATTTTTCTTCTCCTTCTTCTGACTGAACTGACTGAACGGTGCAGTCGGTTTTCGCGAAACGCGGTAATCTGGTAGAGGGCCATGCCAAACGGTGACTAAGCGAAGCCCATGACGATTGGCCAAATGGTGGTGCTATAGCACTCAATTGAAAATGCAAACTTTGAACGTGAATATCTCATGAACCGTTTGACCGTTAGCAATGACACTTTGATACACATATGTGTCTCCTCATGCCGAACCACTTTCGTGTTCTGACTTTTGACCTCTGACCTTTAGATCACCCGCCATTTTTAATTATATGAAAAACAGTTAAAATGTAACTCCTCCCAGGATCTTTGATCAAAATGCACAAAAACGTCTACACGTGAACTTTGGACCTATACGGACAAATAATCGTAGTACATTTCTTTTAAGTCAAAAAATGAAGTTTGTATTAGCCAATGAAAATTGCTCGTTTGTGAAAATTCTTCTTTTGTCCCTAATACATACATGCAGCGTCATATGCTTTTGCAACTGTACAGTACTAGAATTTTGCGGGCCTTCGGCCCGCTCATCCTAGCGCCGTGCGTGTGCTGTACTGTGCTGCTCTCCTCTGTACTGTACTGTAGTGTTCTTTGTATTAATATTTATTAGGGCCCGAACACTAACAGTGTGAGGCCCTATTGTAATCGTAATGATTATTATTATTAAAAGAAAATGCGTTTTTGAGCCGCATAACTTACTCGAAAAGTTGCGAAACTTCGCACACACATCACAAGTGGCGTAAAGTTACGTATGTTAATGGTCTCAAAAAGGGGTGTGGCCTAATGGCTCAATAGCGCCCCCTACAAAACTTTGTGCCTCAAGCCCCACAAAACGGTTTCACCTACATGTCCCAACTTACAAAAACGACTCTTGGCGCCATGACCTAAACCGAACAGGAAGTCGGCCATTTTGAATGTATTGTGGCGTTTTGGCGCAATTTATGCCATTTCCACGTGTCGCACTTTGACGAACTCTTGTTCGTCAAAGTGCCGTGACCGTGGTGAAGCGCCAAACTTCAACGCCAAACAGGAAGTGAAGATCGCAGCTGATTGGTCGATATCTCACAGTTCCTATTTTCTGCTATAACTTTTCAATGGTTTGTCATAGAGAGTTGGGGGTGGTGTCATTGGAGTTGGTTTTGAGTCCTTGACCTTCGTTGGTGTAACTTAGCCCCGCCCCTTCTTCTGATTTGTCAATATTTGATAGTTCCTATTTTGTCCAATAACTTCTCAATGGTTTGTCATAGAGAGTTGGGGGTGGTGTCATTGGACTTGGTTTTGAGTCCTTGACCTTTATTGGTGTAACTTAGCCCCGCCCCTTCTTATGATTGGTCGATATTTGATAGTTCCTATTTTGTCCAATAACTTTTCAATGGTTTGTCATAGAGAGTTGGGGGTGGTGTCATTGGACTTGGTTTTGAGTCCTTGACCTTCATTGGTGTAATTTAGCCCCACCCCTTCTTCTGATTGGTCGATATTTGATAGTTCATATTTTGTCCAATAACTTTTCAATGGTTTGTCGTAGAGAGTTGGGGGTGGTGTCATTGGACTTGGTTTGGAGTCCTTGACCTTCATTGGTGTAACTTAGCCCCGCCCCCTGTTCTGATTGGTCAACATATGATAGCACCTATATTTTGCGTTAACTTTTGAACAGTTCATGTTAGCATGTTAGCATTAGCATGCTATCATGTTAGCATGCTAGCATGCTAGCATTAGCATGTTAGCATACTAGCATGTTAGCATTAGCATGTTAGCATTTTCATGTTAGCATGATGCTAGCATAGCAATTTCATGTTAGCATGCATACTAGCATGTTAGCATTTTCATGTTAACATGTTTGATAGCATGTTGGCATGTCCATGTTAGCATTCAGTAGTTACTTAGCTCTGCTCCCACATCTGATGGTCAATATTTGCCTGTAACTTGCACGCGTGAGGGCCCGTAAATCGCTGCTTGCAGCTTAAATTAATACTTTCAGCGCCATTGCCGACAATTAAAGTCAATTGAAGCCTAATTTTGATACTGACGCTTAACGCCATTGGCGACGGCCTACGGCAATTGCGCTTTTATGGCGCGTTCAATTGCTCGAGCCATAATGCTACTCACGTTAGCCAGTTAGCTAGCTGTGTTGTTAGCACAGCACTGGATCCCATCTTAAATCGTCGTCGCCATAATAATCCATTTCTTTCAATCGCCTGTATCTCCTATTCCTTGTCCCAGATGGCATTTTGGTCAAAACAGCGTTTCTTTGACGGCACAGATATGATGATCTGGAGCTCTGCAGAGCTCCGGTCTGGCTTCAGATGGTAAACAAGGCCTGTACGCTCCGTGTAGTTTCCTAGGTTAAGACATACTGCTCATGGACCGGAAATGGCGGCTTTTCAAAATAAGAGCTCAAATAAAAGAAATGCTGGCGTGAATTAGATCCTAATTTTTCAATAAATGATAGCGGCCTAAGTGTTAAGGGACCAAGAAGTCACGAAGTGACTTTGGTCACTTATTGTTTTTGTGGGTTTTTTTCTTCTCCTTCCGCCAAAAATAGCTGTTCTGGCTGAACCATGCAGTCGGTTTTCGCGAAACTTGTCAACATGGTAGAGGGCCATGCCAAACGGTGACTATACAAAGCCCATGACGATTGGCCAAATGGTGGCGCTATAGCACTCAATTGAAAATGCAAACTTTGAACGTGCATATCTCATGAACCGTTTGATCGTTGGCAATGACACTTTGATACACATATGTGTCTCCTCATGCCGAACAACTTTCGTGTTTGTGGGAGCAGAGCTAAGTAACTACTGAATGCTAACATGGACATGCCAACATGCTAGCAAACATGTTAACATGAAACACTAAGTTATTAGAGTTAGGATTTTATAGTATTACGGTTCATTATTTAATTGCAACACAGGTAACTCCTCCCTATTTTAATATGTTCTGTATTGACATGAAGTACGGATGATGTCAGAAAACAAGCAGTGGTAGTTGGTACATTCTACATAGCTAGAATCAGGGTCACATCCCTGCGCTGCTAAATTCATCGTCACACTGTGCCATAGAAAAACATACAGTTATCGTTATTGGTGTGGCGGGACAGGCCTCTACACTTTACATCAAACTTGTCATTGTGTAAAATAATCCAAAACACATGAGCATGAGCACCTCATATGGTCAGGTTACTTTTGGACGAAGCGGGGCTCGAACTGGCGGCCTTGGTCAAAGCGGGGCTTGAACTGGCGACCTTGGGGTCCATACTTCCCCTTCCCAGAAACGACAGTTTTAAACATTTCAGTGCTTTTTGAAACTATTTGCAAGATTTCGCTCCTTTTCTCTTCTTTCTTCTCTTTTTCTTCTCCCCCCTTCTTCCCCCTCCATTTTTCTTCTTCCCCCCTCTTACAGTCTAGTGTTCCCCAGCTTTAGCTCAGTCGGTAGAGCTCTCACCTTTGGACCACAGGGTCACTGGTTCAAATCCAGGTAGTGACAACTCAGCCTGTGATTCTTATTTGTGCATATTATTTGTGCCTATTGCACATTGTCTTCTTTCTTGGTCCCGCCTTATCGCTGCTTGCAGCTATATTATTATTATTACCCTATGCTCCTACATTGTCTGAAGGAAGCCAAACAAAAGAAATGTTTACTCTTGTCGCTGTGCATGATAGTGACAATACATCCAAACTTCCCCCTTGGACAGGAGTTCCTGCTGGGTGATGCCATGCCTCAGAGTAGAGTGGCCCGGGTCAGTGTGAACCTGGACTCTCCCCTCACTCTGGGCTCCGGTGAGACACTGGGCCTGGCACCAATCATTAACTCCTCCACTCCAATGCTAATGTCCTCCAACCTTATGGTTAGTAGGCACTTTTTGCCATTTTCTTTATTTTCTTCATTTTTTTTACTTTGTTTAATTTTTTTTAAAATCACATTTTTTTAACTGTATTTTTGTTGGGTGCTAGCCCCTCCTATATCCAGCTTTTGGTGTGTGTGTGTGCACAAACTTTGTCCTACACAAACGTTAAATTCCCAATGAATAGATAATTTTACGTCGTAGTGTCTGAGTAAAAAACGCTAAACCCCTTACCCCTAAACTTCTTTGCCTTTTTTTACTATTTTGAAAAAACATGTGAGCTTGTAGACTGGCCATTTTAACTATTCAAAAATGTTCATCAAAATAGTAAAAATCACACCCGTGTGAACTGAGTGGTGCAAGGTCTTATATAGCCTGATCAGCTGTGGTCTGACGTAACGTCAGTGACCATAGTAACCATGCTCATTCTTTTGAGGGACAGGTACACAAACACACACACACGGGTACTAACAAAGCCAGTTGTTTGAGTGGTTTGCACCACTCAAAAAAAAAAAGGCAAAGAAGTTTACGGATAAGCGGTTTAGCGGTGACGAAAATGGAGCCCAAAGGGCTCCATTTTTGTGCATGCTTTTTTTACTATTTTGATAAACATTTTTGAATAGTTCAACTAGCCAATCGACATGTTGAGAGCTTGTAGACTGGCCATTTTAACTATTCAAAAATGTTTTTCAAAATAGTAGGGATAAGGGGTTTAGCATGGACAAAAATAGAGCCAATGTTGTCTATTTTACGTCATGATGATGTGTGGAGCCTACCTACATAATTGTGATGCCACCGTATATATTGTGATGTCACCGTATATATTGTGATGTCACCGTATATATTGTGATGTCACCCTATATCGTCCAATTATATGAGGGAAAAAAGTGTATCCTGTGGAATTATAGGTGGCGGGGTGTAATCGTCGTCCAATCAAAGGAGAGCAAGGGGCTGCTCTCCAATCAGAGAGAGCAGTGGGGTGTAATCGTTATCCAATCAGAGGAGAGAAAAACAAGAAATGACTGAAGTCATATGATATCAGCTTGCAGCAAGTTTGTTTTTGCCCTCTATCAACCGGAATAAATAGCATAGCATTGATGGTACTCAAGTAATACAATGTGTCATCTGTTCAGGTGATAGACTTAACCTGACTCCGCCAGATGGGGGCGGTATTGATTCACAACTTCATAACACAGCCTCCATCGTTCCGGCGTTCAGAGTATGGGTTTTTATTCCGTTCAGACTATGGGTTTTATGGCTATAAGTCTCCCATTGTCTTAAAGGCAGCCAATCGTGAAAAACGTGTCCACTACAGTCGTCTTTAAGGTTGTCTTTACAGCTCTGCAAGCTGATAAAAAAGACCAATAACAATAGTCATATACAATAGTATATACAACATATACAAAAATAAACAATAACAATAAACAATATAACAATGAAGACATATGTCCTTCAGAAGGTGCAGCATGTGGAACTGGCCCTGCCTGCTGTTCTGCTGGATCTGCTCCGACACAGACTGGTGGAGGCCATGGACCAAATAACACAGGTGAAAAACGTTTAGCCTACTTTAGTAAATTAGTATTAAAATATAATGTAAATGTAAAAGATTATTAAATGTATATACTTTCAATTTGTGGGCTTAATTTTAAGTATAGGCTTATTCCAGGTAAACTTTTGAAATGTTCCAATTTAACACCTTGAGGGCCCGGACCTATTTAATCCATTAATAAAATGTGCCCATCATTTATAGCACCCGGACCACTTTTACCGGGGGACCGGAAGTTGTTGTGAATGTCTGTGTAGCAGCTAACAATAGCCACACCACTCTAGAGTCGATCGACAACAACGGGAGGTAAGAATAAATCTATCGCGACTAGCGACTGGACCGCGGAGCGCCGTCTAACACAGGATATTTTTTCATAATTAGACGGGATGATTTAGATCGCGAGTTATGAACGTTTTAAGATTTTCGTTTTCGTCCGCTAAACAGACAGGGAACATTTTCAATGACGTGTTACTGTTGTGCAACACCAAGGATTGGGCAACAAGCGCTCCTAGGCTGTGGAGCGATGCGACCGGTTTTGATATCATTAATCTCCGTCCTATGTATTGATGTGGCAGTTTTGTACACACTAAACGCATGAGGAATCATGAGGCAAGCTTGATGATGGTTTATTTAACGTACACAGGAAATACACGGATGCTGGTTCCCCAACAACCCAGGCACGTATGCCCAAGCAGCTTAATGTCAGAATAAAGAGGTACCGTTTATATAGCGTTAGTCCCACCCACAAGGTGGACCCCGAGAGACGGGTCTCAGAGGAGACGGGAATACAGACAGGATAACAAGCTCACAGAGATGAAAGAACTATTTGCTTACAGACAAAAGGAAGGAAGGGGGGTGGGGGGGAACAGGTGAGAAGGGGGTTCTAGGTCACCAGAGCCAAAGTGTCAGACACACTGTGTTCTCACAGCATGGTTTCAGAGCTTCAAAGTCAGTAGAGATGGTCACAGGTGACAGGAAGGCATTGTTTTGAACAGGCCTTGGCGTTATCTGGGAGCTGTGCGAAGACCGTATTTGAGTGAATGCATGATGGGAAATTCCTCGTCAAATACCTCCTTTTGTTAATTAAACAACAACTTAATTAAACAATAATTGTGAATTTTCCATCAATATCAAAATAATACATCATAATATCACATTTGAGGAAAATACATAAAAAATAGAAGCACTAGTAGCTAATAATTGAGCATACTGCAATAACAATCGTGGTTAGATAACCAAATAACCCAAAAACCCTAAAAATGATACTAATACAGTACCCTGTTGAATTCATCTGACCTGTATTAGCACAGCAAAATATAACATAACAGATAAAACAGAAAACAAATCATATATCAAAATAATACATCAATAACAATCGTGGTTAGATAACCAAATAAACCAAAAACCCTAAAAATGATACTAATACAGTACCCTGTTGAATTCATTTGACCTGTATTAGCACAGCAAAATATAACATAACAGATAAACAGAAAACAAAATCATATATTTAAACCAATATTTTCTTTCCAGATGAGAAACGATTTTCCCATGACGCAAACTGTCCAACACGCGTTAAGAGTCCACCGTCAAGTGATTCTCCCCACTTCTTTTTTTTTTTTTTTTTTTTTAATTGGGCCGTCTGATAGGGGGAGGTGTGTGTGTGTGTGTGTGTGTGTGTGTGTGTGTGTGTGTATAACAGTCCTCCAGGGGGGTGGTGTGTGTGTGTGTGTAATGGGTGCATAACCTGGACCGGTGATGGTAGTCTCGTCTGGAAGCGCAGTCCCACATCGGCCCCAGTCCTCCTGTCCACCACTCCCTGCCAGTCAGTTTGGTCGGCGCCCGTTGTCGTCCTCCTCTCTCTGGCCTCTGTTGTCTCCCTCAGATGAACGGTAGCCTCCCTCAGATGATCGGTAGACTTGTTCATGTTCGTAATAGCCTCTCCTTTCCTCTCTCATGCGGCCATTCCCACGACCTCTTCCTTTGTATCTTCTTGGCTGTGGGCAGTCTGATCTCCAATGATCTGGGCTTTTGCAATTGAAGCAACATCCATCATTGAATGGGTTCCTTGTCTGTCTCCTGTTGTCATTCTTATTTTTGTTTTCTTCTTTGTCTGTTGCCAGTTTAGTGACAGCGTCCATCATGGCAAGCTGGAGAGCTTCGGTCTTGTCTTTTTTTAGTTTTTTGTCTTTTTCTTTAGTATCGTTCTCGACTTCTTCCGCGTGAGTTGCGTGTTTGAGGATGTCGGCCGGATCAGCGGTTTTGTAGCCAATGAGAGATTGTTTTACACGCTTGGAGAGTTCTTCGCGCATGTTGCACATTAGCTGGCTAACCAGGAATGCTTTGGCAAATGGGTCGTTCGGATCTGTGCCTCCTCCGTGGGCGAGTATGGCTTGTTCCAGGCGGTGACGGAACTGACTGACCGTTTCATCTTTGCCCTGCTTACAATTGTGTACTTCAGCCAGATTTAATATTGTTGGGAAGAGTGTCATAATCTTCTCACAAACTGTATCCACAGCAGTGATGTATCTGTAATTGTTCTCAAATTGTACATGGACGGGCCTCTCATCTTGATATGTTTGGGCGGCCTCCAGGACTGCCTGCATTTTAGAGGGTTCCATGTTCTTGGCACAGATGTCAAGCACCTCTTTCATTGTAGGCCTGTATGTACGACAGAAAGCCTTCAGTTGTTGAGTCCAGCGGCGTCCTCCCACTTCATTGGGCTTCTTTAGTGTAGCGGCATATTGGGATATGTCGTCTGGGGACCATAAGCGTTGTACCATCATTACATCGCCGTACGGGTTGGCTACTTCTACCATTGGACATTGCATGTCAGCCGCCTGTATTATGTTGTCTTCCTCTTCATCCATCCATGGGTCAGAATAAAGTTCATTTGAGGTGGGCGTGTTGCCTGGCAGATGATAAAACCGTGGCGCCCCCTGTGCACGTGTTACTGCCCCAGGCCTTCTTCTTCCCTGCCCATATGACAGTGTGTTGTCCTGGGTGATGGCGATATTCTTGTGACGAGCCGCTGTCTCCCCGTTGTGAATAGGGGTGGACCGATATACTGGTGGGGGCAAGGTCTTCTGTCTTGTCGACGCGGGAACTGAGTCAATGTTCATGTCCGCGCCAGGGCGGGCTGCCCTTCTGTAGACGTCATCACCTCCACGTGAACTGTCTCTGTGGCTGTGCGCAGCCTCATCCTGAAGGTCACCCAAATCGAGGATCAGATGTGCCTCTTTCATCAGAATTTCACTCAACCGTGTTTCTATAGCACGCATAGACTGTCTCTGTGTCCTTAATTCACTGGTCAAGTCCTCTTTCAGGCAACGTACCCGTTCCAGCTCCCTCTTAACAGAGCGTTGAGTGTCGCTGTCATCTGGCCGTTGCTTAGATGTCCTCATGTCACTGTTGTCATGAAAGTCCACCTTAGTCTGTGCTGAGTTGTTGCTGTGGTCTGGCCCAGAGTAGATTGTATCCTTATCGTGGCCGGCGCCAACATCACTGCGCTGGCTGTTCTTGCAGGCCTGGTCAATGGTCCGTAGCTTTTGTTCCGCCTCCGCCAGGACCCTCGGAGTATGTAAATCATAGCCATTCAAAGTTCTAGTACTGGAATGAAGGCTGCTCAGGCCGGAGTCTTCACTGGATGAGTGCAGAACCTGCACAGCTCCACCACCCGTTAGTGGCTCAGTCTTACTCCTGGTGTGCTGTTCCAGGTGCCTCGTCAAATCTGCTGCCACAGGCTGCATCATTCCAGTGTGGCCAGAGTGTCCTCTTTCCTCAAAAAATGGAAGAGACTCAGAGGAAATAGGATTTACTCCACAAATTGATGGCTCTGGGTTAGAAATGTCAGTGTAGGATGGACGTTGGCTATTATTGGTGTCATTGGCTTGAGTGGAGTTCACGTTGCCTTCTCTGCGTTGAACTTCTTCCAATAGGGTGAGCATAGCAGACACCAGGGATGGCGTCGGAGCGGAGGGGGGCTGTGGGTTTCCCAGAGAGGAGGGTTGAATGTTCTGGGGGGGGGTGGGGTGCGAGCTTGCAGTGAGATCAGAGGGTGTGAGGAGAGCAGTGACGTTTCGGCTGGTAGACGTCGGGGGTTGACTGGCTGGCATAGGAGGGCAGTCGAGGCCGATTTGGGATGGCGCCTGCAGAGAAGGATAAAAAATAGAATTCTGCGAATATTTGGGCCCTGAAGCGACATATTGAGGAGGAGCCTGTGGTTGGCTCTCCCTTAAAGGATCTATGTCTGGCAGTTCTTTCATATGACTCTCCCGTTGTCTGTACTGTGCTTCCTCCATCCATATTGAAAATACTTTTTTGTTCAGTTCACATTTGTCAAGTTTGGATGTTTTTACTGTCTTTTTCTGTCTCATTTTCTTCTCAGCTTTTTTTAGTAGTTTATCTAATTCAAGCAATTTTCCCACACTTAAAGAGCCTTGCTCCGGAAACCCCATTTGTTTCCACTCATCAAGACAGTCTAACGCTCCTAGGCCATATTTTGCAACCATATCGCGCATTAGAGAAGACCACCTTTCTCTGTCCTCTGGGAGTGCGACTGCACTTTTTTTATTACCCATATTTAATTACTGCTATGTACTTTGTCAATAGTTTATCACAATCACTGAGACAGTAAAAATGCTCCTAGACTATTTACTAGTATTTTAATGCAAGGTCGTTTTCTGTCCACTAGGCTAGATTTACACAATAGATAGGCTGGCAAAATATGGTCTTAGAATTTAGCATACTTAATTAAACCCTTTAAAAATGTAGCACTTCAATTGTCAGGAATATGTTTGGAATTTGGAAATTTCTCACCGTTTCAGTGTAGCCAACTAGCCACGGGTTTTTTTAAATCCAGGCGCTGAACTCCGTAGATCGCAGCCGCGACTCCCTGTTGATCTCTGTCCTTTTTGGAGCCGTTCGTTGACGTGATGGACAATCAGTCGTGATTGATCTTCCGGAGCTCAGACGACACTGGATCCCACTTCTAGACACCAAATTGATGTGGCAGTTTTGTACACACTAAACGCATGAGGAATCATGAGGCAAGCTTGATGATGGTTTATTTAACGTACACAGGAAATACACGGATGCTGGTTCCCCAACAACCCAGGCACGTATGCCCAAGCAGCTTAATGTCAGAATAAAGAGGTACCGTTTATATAGCGTTAGTCCCGCCCACAAGGTGGACCCCGAGAGACGGGTCTCAGAGGAGACGGGAATACAGACAGGATAACAAGCTCACAGAGATGAAAGAACTATTTGCTTACAGACAAAAGGAAGGAAGGGGGGTGGGGGGGAACAGGTGAGAAGGGGGTTCTAGGTCACCAGAGCCAAAGTGTCAGACACACTGTGTTCTCACAGCATGGTTTCAGAGCTTCAAAGTCAGTAGAGATGGTCACAGGTGACAGGAAGGCATTGTTTTGAACAGGCCTTGGCGTTATCTGGGAGCTGTGCGAAGACCGTATTTGAGTGAATGCATGATGGGAAATTCCTCGTCAGTATCAATCTCCGTCTCGGGCAACTGACCGTGAACTTGAACTTGACGGTGATCTCCGTCTGGGGCCCTTAAACTGTTAACATAGTTTACACACAAAGTATACCGGTACTCAAGTTAGCCTAGCATATGGCCAGACTAATATCACTGCATAGAAATGAGTCTGGAACTTCGGTGTGGAAGATATTTCCAAGGGGTGGTTACAAACACATTCCAACATCACAGCAAAAATGTCTCACTTTCAGTGGGCTCTGATTTGTCACCCACGACTCTGGGGTGACTGGTGAGCTAAATATAATTCAAACTGAGGAGTGCCAGACTAATCTCCCCAAGGATTATTTTTTCCTGTGGGAGATTTGTCTGGTTTCCAGGCTAAATAAAGCAGCGTGTAGTTCACTAACATGGCAGCCAACTTATTTGACTTCATTACCCAAGAGTCTCTGCAAGCATGTCCGGCGAGGCTGGCCATCTTCGCTTTGAATGGCAGTTCTGCCTTGGTGCCTTGGCAAATGTTAAGGCACATGACTACCGTTAACTCTATCCTCACTGGCCTGTCGGCATTTGCACACGTCTTCCACTTCTCCGCTCCCTCCATTGGCTCACAGTTACAGCCCGCACATAGTACAAAGCAACCAATGGTATGGCACGCCGCACCCCATATCTTCAAAGCCTGATCCAACCCCTGCACTCAGATCAGCTAACACAAGGAAGCTATCAGAACTTTCCCTAAAACATCAGGGACAACGCTCCACACATCCTAAACTCTATCTCCCCTTTTGCTCCCGAACTGTGGAATAAACTCCCCATTGCAGTTAGAACTGCAGACTCACTCCTAATCTTCCGCCGTAATCTGAAGAGGGGGGCATACATTAGTCTGACGTACCAATAGTCTGGTTAGGGTTAGTAATGTATTACTTTATATTACTCCTTGCCAAACGTAACTACTTACTTATTACTTTACTTATTTTTTCTCTGCCCCAATAATTGCATCTTTTGTCTCACACTACACATTTATTTCCGGACGGTTTAAGGCCTGCCATCCCACATATGATAATTCACACACATGTATATAGACAAGTGAGCACCATTTGGGTATCCGCTCTAGATTCTAGATCTAGACCAGATCAGCAGCATGCAATGTAACTCCATCCCAACACAGTCTACCATTAATAAACGCTCAAGACCATTCAGAATCAAGCATTCAACCAAGCCGTGTAATGCAAAACAAATAAATGACATTCTTTAAAAAGTATCATTTCTGTGTAATGTGTTTTTGTCCGGTGGGTAACACAGGTGATGAGGGAGGAGGAGGCAGGTCACATGCTCATACAGAAACTACACAGGCTCAAGGCACTAAGTGATTTTCCTATGGATGGACCAGCAACAGGTAAGCGTGTGTGCGTGCGTGCGTGCGTGCGTGCGTGCGTGCGTGCGTGTATAACCAAACTCATAATTCAAACATCTTCAAGATTTTTAAAAAATGGTAAGAATGCAGATGTAGGCCTACAAGCTCGCAGCACAGCACGAAGTGACGCACTGTGAGCTTTGTAGGCCTATAGCCTATAGTGTAGTGTGTGTGCGTGTGTGTGTGTGTGTCTGTGTGTGCGTGTGTGTGCGTGTCACGTATAGGAGAGAGCCAGTACCGTGCTTTCCTGCTGCTGAAGGCAGTGCATACGGCCATGCACTTGCACAAGGCAGAGAAAGGGCGGCGGGTGAAAAGGGCAGCAGGGCAGCAGCAGGGTGACCCTGCAGGGACTTCCACACTTTGCCGACTGCACAGCCTGGACGTGGACCTCACCTCGTTTGTCGTCTCCCCGCCTTCCTACGACATCAAGAACTGCTACGGGCTGTGCTCCTTCCCCTTGCGGAACACCATCGACACCAACGGCCATGCCGTCCTCCTGAACTCTGCCATCAGCGCTGGCAAGGACGTGGGACGTACCTTGTGTTGTGTCCCTGTGAAATACAGTGGCAACGACGTGTTGGATTGGGAGCACGGCGATTTCGTTTTTAAATCCCTGTTAGTGGCAACCGAGTGTGGATGTCGCTAAATAATGGATGGATAGCTTGTTTCGACCCTACCGAATAAAAGTCCTTGCAGTGTGTCTCTCAGCAGAAACACATTTTAACCAATTAAACCCATATTGTCATACGTTTGCCTCTACATTTACGGAGTAGGGACACTCTGTTAAATCAGTTTAATCCTGTTTCAATTATTTTGTAGCGCATGTGCAGTTGTGTAGACAAGTCTCACACACACTCAGACACTCAGTATGATGATGATTTGTTGTGATACGAAGAACTGATACTATTGTATTGTATTTATTTTCCATTTTTATTCAACTTAGTAAGAAATGTAGCTAAAGCACCTCTATGTTACACTTCCACAGCATGACTACAATAACTAAGTACATTTACTTAAGTACACGTAATTTTGAGTGCAATTTTGAGTTATTTGTACTTTACTATTCGAGTAATTCCAATCTTCATTACTTTTACTTCTACTCCACTACATCTCGGATGCAAAATATTGTACTTTTACTCCACTACATTTATTTGAAAACTTGAATTACTATAGTTACTTTGTAGAGTTAGATTATAATTACAAAACATACATTAACCACTTCAGCCCTGTACAATTCGGCCATTTGAAAATAGCTGATCTACAAGCTCACAATGCATCACATCTATGGCACATTGTGAGCTTGTAGATCTGCTATTTTCTAAAGATTGTATACATTTGAATACTTGAGAAAAATGAGACCTTCTGAATAATGAGTACTTTCTACTTTTGGTACTTTTTTAAATCCGGACATTAACTAGTAGTACTGTAACTGATTAGTTTGATTATTTCTACATTGCAGTATTGAGACTTTTACTTAACCCATTTTAGGAGGGAACCCCTTTTGGTGTTAGCATTATGTTATGCTTTAGCTATTGAAAAATAGCAGATCTACAAGCTTGTAGATCTGCTATTTTTGAAAAATCGAAGAACGACTGACATAGAAACATAGCTTCTTCAGAAAACTGTCAGGATGTAGAAGACATTTTTAGAATCTGATCTCAGGTCAAAATGGGTTAAGTAAAGCATGTGAGTAATTTTTCCACCACTGATGATTCAACAAGACTCGTTAAAGGCTCACGGAAATGATTATTATTTCACAGTAAAATATCATTGAGAAACTAACGCTGTTGTGCAGACTTTTCTTTTTTGATGGTAACTTTATTGGATCGTAAACAATACTGTATGAGCTCAGCAAGGTTATAATAGTTTTTGACTTTTCTAATTTGGTTAGTTTTAATTACTTTTTAAGAGTTGGTTTGCTAGTTTTTATTTAACGCTTAGTTTTGGGTGTTAGTTTATTTCATACTTTGGGTTATTTGTCAGGTGCAGGATTCAAAAGTCAGAGTAAGTAGGCCATGGGTGGGCAACGTTGACGATGGAGAGGGCCACTATATTTCCACCCTCACTCCAGAGGGCCTCATTGCATATTACTGTTGTAGCAAAAACAGCCGATCTACAAGCTCAAAACGCGCCGCAGTGCGACACGTTTTGAGCTTGTAGATCAGCTATTTTTGCTATATTTGAATTGAAATCCTGAATAATTTTTTGCTATTTTTTAATTGGAATCCTGAAAAGTAACTTTTGTATTTAATTTCAAATGCATTTAGTTATGAACTAAATACAAATACATTGGACATAAAAAAGACAATAACATTTTAATACTAGTAATTAGCTGAAATCAATAATATATCAATGTCCGGATATTAACCTGAGAGCCGCATTAAGTGAAGGTGGGGGTCGCATGTGGCCCCTGGGCCTCCAGTTGCCCATGTATGAAGTAGGCCTATTCATTTTGTAATAACTCAACAAAGGATACCATTTAAAAAATAACTAGTACTGTTGGTCGCCATACTGTTTAATTACATTTACTAAAAACATAGAGCTGGTCTACAAGCTCAAGTTGTTGTGAGCTTGTAGATCTGCTATATTTGGTGAAGAGACTTGGGGCTATATCTTGCCACCCCTTACTCCTTATCCATAAACATATTTGCCATGCACTATGGTTACATTTGTACACTCGGTTATTGGGGTCTGTGGCCTCTAATGCATACCAAACCTGGGTCCTTTAAATATTGGTTCCCAACCTTGTCATACTGAAGTACCACCTCAGAAAATATTTGGCTCTCCAAGTAACACCATAATAACTGCCTTTTGTTGTTCCATTCCTAAGCCAATGATGCTGCTGCTCTGACAAAACTCTGTTTCACTAATCAGCACAACTGATGATATTTCTAATGTGATTAATCCGTTCTCCAATCTTCTATTAACGGCTAGGTGTGCTGTCCGTGCTCATTTCAGCACGGCTGGATAGCCTATTTCAACCAATTGCTTGGTCAGAAGAACTACATGTAGTAATATAAATATTTCATTCCACTTTTGTCTTTTTTTTCTCCTTTTTTGGGCGCCTCCTCTGTGTACCACCAGAGGGGGCTCAAGTACCACCAGTGGCTGCTTTAAATGAACAGAAGCTAGAGTCAGACCATCCAACTTTCTTGTATGTTCTTGCGGTGGCGAAAATGCATATAACACTATGGTAGTGATTCATTTAATGAAGCCTACTAGTAGCTGATACTTAACACTATAATTACTACCTGTTCTTCACTGACAAACGCATTAGAGACTGCCGACTCATGTAAACCTATTTCAAACTGTGTGAGTCAACTATAGAATAGAGACTATCATGTAAGGAATGACCATCTCTCTTGTTACTTTCTGTACTCCTGACAGTATAAAAGATGTGTGGGACATGTGTGTAGGGGGTGCTGGGGGGAGCTCTGGAGGGAGACACTAGTCTCTCTCCGGTGTGATGACATATACAATAAAGGAATGGAGTTTGAATCCTGACGGTTGAGTCCTGCATCTTCTTAATTTGTTTACTTACTTATAGTAACATCGATATAATATATATACACAATAACTATAGTTATATATAATAACTTTTTTTTGGCTTCTGCCACTTGAATTTGATTGATTGAATGACAATCAAAAAGGGCCTGTCAGCTCAAAGTCAAACCCACAGTGCAATATTTTTATTTCAAGAGTGTTGCTGTGCACAAACGTCGGTAGCATTACAAATTAAATGCAAAAAAACCCCCTACCTATTCCATTTTATTTCCCATCCCAAGTGCATTTGTCTTATATGTACCGCCAGCTCTGCTAATCCAATGCCCTCAGGTACATGCCCTCAGGTACAACTATTTTCAGCAATGGTATAATAGTTCTTTCGGTGGGTAGATCTTGTTGAGCTGGTCATTTTGAAAGTAGCTCTCAAGTAAGTGCGATCACCCCTGATGTAGGCTAATAAAGGTGGTATCAGTCATTCAGTGGGGGATCCCCTGGAACACCCTCAACAACCCCTGTAGTGTACAGTATGGGCTGCCTATCACAAGTGGCATTATGTGAGGGTCAAATGTATTCTCCTTGGCAGGCCTTTGAAAACATATTATATGGCGCCATCTTCTGGCAGAACCGAGAACAAGGGAATGCCTTGCATACAAAATGGCACAACAACCCGGCTGTTAATTGTCCATTTGCACATAGATATTAAAAAAAATAGATGCCTCATTGGCCGCTGCAGTTCGTTGGAGCCACGCTACGTCACGCTGTCACTCAAGTGACTACTGGCCGATCACAGCGCATCTTTTCCGGGACCCGAACATGCGCTCTGTGACGCACGCTCATGCATCCGACGTGCTTCGCAGGGAATCTCGGGAAAATCTTGCCCTCCCTTGAGCACATACGCTCCAGAGCCAGAAGGGGCGGGGCGTCTACCTTTATATGTCTATTGTCTATGCATTTGCAGACCTCAGCCATCTTGCCATCAGAGTTTGGAAGCACTCGTTTTCAGTAAAGCATACGGCCAGGACTGGACTGAGAGAAAATATTTTGTGTGATTTGGCCCAGGCCCCAGACTGGCCCACCACAACCAGCGTGCAGATAGGCGTAAACCAAATCAGGCCGGGAGATGAATACATCAGCCAGGCCCGCACCCACACGTGCGTAGCAGCGCACACTTTTTTTATTTATTAATTATTGTGATTCAATTCATATTTTTGCGCCCCTGTGAATGTAATGTTGATCATTTGATCATTATTACTAATAATATTACCATTGGCACAGCATCAGATTATTTGAATCAATGAATTATCCAGAGTTGAGCAATGCACAGTACTGTGTATGTGTGCACTGCACTGTAGCCTAGCAGCCTCTTAACTGTAACAATAATGCCATATTAAAATAGTAGCAGCACATCATTAATATATTTTATTTGGCCATCTCTGGGCCTCTAGAGATGGTCCCTATATTCCTAGGTTGGATTATACACTATACACAGTAGGCTATTTGTTGACTAGTGGGAGACAAACAGTACAGTAGCCTACCACAACAAAACACTGCAGCCAATAGCTAAATAAATCTACAATGTTGAATAGGCCTAAATCTTTTTTTGACAACCAACTATGCCAAGATTGAAATTGTTGATAATGTTGTAGCTACAGTAGGCCTATAAGAAAATAAATTAATGTAATCTGGTGTTCATGTAAAGGTCTAGCCATGGTTCACATGATGGCGCAACTGCCTCCTGTTTTACGCGATCGCTACATTTACAGTCCAAACGTGTATATAAACATTCCGATTTCAAATATAAAGTACTCGCCACATGTACCACGGGTGTTAGAAATGTGCTGCTACAGCGATTAACATCGCTGCATCCCGCGTTGTTTAATAAAAAGCATTTTTATCCGAGCTGTTTTTTTGCCATTGGCTTTCAACTACGCGCCCCTATCGGTCGGGAGGAGTGTGCCACTCGGTCGGTGTGTGTTATTTCTAAGGCTCTGGGCAAGCTGACCGCACTCACTGCCAATACAGACTAATAGGCGAGTGCGCTCCCGGTGTGCAACTTTGTATTTCCCAAACGAACCCCGTTTGAGAAAAGTAGCCGGGGCGCTCGGATAAAAATGCTTTTTATTAAACAACGCGGGATGCAGCAATGCTAATCGCTGTACCAGCAACTTTCTAACACCCGTGGGACAAATTGGGAGTACTTTATATTTGAAAACGGAATGTTTATATACACGTTTGGACTTTAAATGTAGCGATCGCGTAAAACAGGCTGCAGTTGCGTCAATCATGACAGTCATGTTTCAAGGCTAGTAAAGGTCTAACTGTACAACATGGAACAAAGTGTAATTATAATTTATAGCCTAGCAATACTAAAACTATCAATAAGTTATGTATCTGGCATCTCATGCTCCCAATCCAGTATGTTGAAGAACCAACTTCAAACCAGTGTGTTTCATAAACTTACTTGGCTACATTTTCCCCTTTCCTCCTCCGCCTTTCTTTTTTCCCCCCTCTCTCGTTCTTCCTCTTTTTCTTTGTGGGAATTGGGTTGGTGTTGGGATATGGATCCATATTTAACGTTAGTTTAGTTTTACTTTGTGTTTTGTCGAAATTAATCAATCCATAGCCTTCTTTCCTCGTCCACACGTTGTGTTGTGTTGTGGTGCGCTGGTGAATGGGCGGGCCGCGGGCCAGAACAGTACAAACTTGTGCCAAATCAACCAATCACGCGTATTGATTTCTCCGGAAAAAAACGTTGATTGACCCTCATTTTGACCAATCCCCAGCAGAAAAGGCACGTTGCTTTACTTGCAAGGAAAGAAAGTAATCACTTGCAAGGAAAGAAAGTAGCTCATAACTGTTGTCTACAGTGGATTTCATGAAACAAACATTTTGAGGATAGAAAGACGATAATTCAAGCTTTTCGTACAGTTGCAATGTTGGTGAGTTTGACGTTGTGTAAATACAATCAGATAGGACTTTTCTGTTTGTTTGGATGAATGGGCTGTCAATGGGAAGTTGTATACCTTGTTAGCACCCTGCCATTAACTTATATGATTAATGGCCGCGGTATGCATGGTCCATGGGACTGCGACACATCAGAGGCAATCTGAGAACCCATTGTCAAAAAAGAAAGGGAAAACAGCACTCTTTTCCTTAATTGAATTTAACAGTCCGTCTCGAGTAATCTCTCAAGAACAGATTCTGTGCTACGCTACCAAATCAGTCAGCAAGGCCATTCAATGTCTATAGGAATGAAAACACGGCACACCACAGGAAGTGGAGGGCTGAGGCCGGGCCAACATCCTGGGGAGAGATGTTTTGCACCCCGTCCGTCCGTCCGTCCGTCCGTCCGTCCGTCCGTCCGTGTGTGTGTGTGTGTGTGCCCATCCGTCCGTCCTTCTGTGTACAGCTAATCTCCGGCACTGCTAACCCGGTCGATGCCACATTTTGCACACACACTCCCTGGATGCCAACGATGAACCTCTGTCCCACATTTTCCAGAACGGCCTGTTATAGCGCCACCAGGAGGCCGACTTTGGTAAAACAGTACACAGTATCTCTATAGTCATGTGTTCAAGACGGAACTGTATTTCATATTCCATCCTAATTGGCTACCATTGGCTTTCAACGTTTGCAGGATTGGCCCGTTTTGCACACACGTAAAACGCAGTGTGCAATTTACGTGAAATCTTTCACAGACTTTCCTACTAGGCTGAGGAATATATCCCACCCTTTTCACATTGGCCTGTTATAGTGCCACCAACAGGTGGATTTTTGCAAAACACATTTTTGGAACAAAAGACCTCTCAAATCATCCAATTGCCATCCAAGGCGTAAGAAGAAATGGCATCGTATGTAGATTGCCTACTTTTCACATTGGCCTATTATAGCGCCACCAGGAGGGAGGCCACAACCGGGGCACTTTTTCTAGTTTGATTTTTTTTATCATTACCTAAAAAATAACTGTTTTGGACATAAGGTTTCAGACCGACAGCGACTATTATGCATATATATCACTGTAATATTTGGAGTGCATTGAAAGCAAAAATCCCACCCGTGTGAAGTGAGGGGCGCTAATATATTAGTTTTTCACGAAAACACACAAAACTGAAAACCTCACACAAAATGCTAAACGCTGACACTCCTTGATGACTCTTTGCCATCAAATCTCTTAACTGTTCCCAAAATGGAACTTGTGCTTTCATTTGGTACACACAACTAAGCATTTGCTGCACACTATACCAAGCATTTACAGCACAATGAAGTGAAAAATTGAAAACACAATCATAGAAATGGAACACACATGAATGACTGTCTCTGGAGAATGAGCCATTTCTCCTTTTATAAAATTACTCTGTCAAACATAAAACAGCACACAAATATGCAGCCAAAAAAAATGTTTTACTGTAAACCAGCCTGCTCCCTCCCTCCCCCCCCCCCCCCCCCCCAATCATGCCTCCGGTTCCTGTCTGGCCAGAGGGCCTCATCCACATCACAGGCAATGTTCTCCCTGTCCGCAGCGTTGGAAGAAACGCCTTGAGTGCAGCGCATAAAGCCCTGACAGGCCACAAGCCTCCTGGAGCAGTGTGACCCGGGTTTCATTCATATACTAAAGTTCTATTCTAAAGTTCTACCTCCAAACTGAAAATAACTCCTCCATAGGATTCAGGAAAGGAGAATAAGGTGGAAGGAATAGAACATAAACATGTTCTAATGATGCCAGCAACTGTGTATAGTAGCTGAGAGTGGGTTGGACCCTCTGGCTCATGGTCAAACCATGATTGAGCACATGGTCAACCACAGTTGCCCGAATGTCTTTAGATATGACTGTTCTTCTTTCTCCTCTTCCTCCTTCTCCTCTCCCTCTTCCTCCTCTCCCTCCTCCTCCTTCTCTCTGTCCACCTACTCCTCTACCTCCTCCTCATCTCACTCTTACCCCTCTCCTTCTCTGGTTGTCGATCTCTTCAAGGTTCTCCATTGTTCACCAAACAAAACAGGTACAAGGTTGCGCAAATTGTGCCAAGTTTTCGATTTTTGTGTGTTAACAATCGTGAAAAACTGTAAAGTCTAACTCATGTTGATTAGGTGATGTAATGATGTAAAACAAACGGTACAAACATTAAACGCCATTAACAATAAAGAGAATATGATGTAAATGACACATTATGGCGTAAATTTTCCCTTCATTGTCAATGCGTTTACAAAACAAACATTGAACTAAAGACAAACATTAAACCTGTGTATAGGAGGGCCTCAACAAAACATCTGCAGGTTTTAAAATGACGGGTGAAATGGATACCCCCTGCCCTGTTGGCAAACATCGATGCTCCATGCCCAGTTGGCACGCATACACACACATTGATGTCCATTTCTCGGCTGGCATGCAGACACACGGACAGGAGGATTAACCCATTTAGACCTGAGGACGCATGTGTGTCATATTATAGCTTTAAACCCATTTTGGGCGGGAACCCCTTTTGGTGTTTTAACTAAGCATTATGTTATACTTTAGCTATTGAAAAATAGCAGATCTACAAGCTCATAGCGCGCCACCGAGTGGCGCGCTATGAACTTGTAGGTCTGCTATTTTTGAACAATCGTAAAAATGCGGCACAAATCTTTGAATATATATTCTTTCAAAGCGAACGTTTTTTTTATTTCGACGTCAGGGCCTGAATGGGTTAAAGAGCTAAGACTAATGGCGGACAGGCTTTAGCACACAGCATGTAAGCTCCATGGCTTGATGGGGGCTTATAATTCTGTTTTGGTCGGCCCCCAGTGACAGATTAGCAGAGCTGAGCTGCAGCTTGGCCAGGGGCCCCGATACGAAGAGCATCGATGGATGGATGGATTGGATTGGACCACCGTCAGTCATGCAGCTGGCAGTGGTGGAAAAAGTTGTCAAAATGTTTTACTTAATCCATTTTGACCTGAGATCAGATTCTAAAAAATGTCTTCTACATCCTGACAGTTTTTCTGAAAAAGCTATGTTTCTATGTCAGTCGATTTTTCAAAAATAGCAGACCTACAAGCTCGTAGCGCGCCACTCGGTGGCGCGCTACGAGCTTGTAGATCTGCTATTTTTCAATAGCTAAAGCATAACATAATGCTAACACCAAAAGGGGTTCCCGCCCAAAATGGGTGTGGAGTAAAAGTATCAATTCCACAATGTAGAAATACGCCATTAAAATATACTTCAAGTTCCAAAAGTAGAAGTACTCATCACGCAGAAAAAGCTTTCAAAATGTATAAAAACATTTAGAAAATAGCAGATTGTTGTGATAACTGCAGTCGAGTAAAAAGTTAAATATTTGCCTCTGAGATGTAGTGGAGTAAAAGTAAAAGCATTGACAATTGGATAGTAAAGTAAAATAAATCATACGTGAGTGCATGTATTTAGTTCCTGTACACGGGCAGCTGGGCTTTGCTGGATTCCTCTCATGGAGGAGTACATGATATGGTCCGGTTCGGTTGTCACTGGACCGGCATGCTCATTCTCAGGCCAAACGGACACACCATGTGATGCAATCGCACAAACGGTGCATGGATTTTAATGAAACAAATGCAGTTTGAATTGAAAGAGGATAATTCAAGCTTTCCCTACAGCTGCAATGTTGGTGAGTTTAATGTTGTTTATTACAAGCAGATTGTTGAGATTGGAAATGCAATTTGGATCAATGGGATGTGAACCTAGCTGTCTTTAATGGAGAACTGGCTATATGAGTTGTAGGCCTACAGCTGCAAGACAGGGTTGACAGCTGAAGGGAGGATGGAGATTGTCCGATTGTCTAGTTGCGAACGAAGTGAGCACTAACTATAGAAGCTGACCAAAACTGTCTGTCTGTCTGTCTCTGTGTGTGTGTCACGCTGTAACACCACCCGCCCGCCACCAGAGGGCAACTGAAATTGGACGATACAGAGGTCTGTGTGTGTGTGTGTGTGTGTGTGTGTGTCAGACTGCCACAATAGCTTTGTTCGCTTCCCGCGAACGCGTCTTACTTCACTTGTATTATAAGTGTAGGAAGCATATTTGAATTTGGTAAGTTAAAGTACATTTATAGATGAAAGAAACAGGACATTGCCATGCTGGCTTGTGGTGGACATTTTTGCCAAAATTATTTTTTTTGCAAAAATATACAAAATATTAGCCTACCAGAAACACAGAGTTGGCCCTGAGTTGCCATAACAGGTCTGTAACTCTGAGAGTGTATGGAACCAAATTGACCTGTAAGAGTCCATTTGGTTACATTTGTACACTCAGTTAAGGCTCCTTGCAAATTAAACATTTGAGAACCACTAGCCTACTAGATATATCAATCAGAACCAAAAATTGTAGATCTTCTATTTTCCAAAAATCAAGTAATCCATAAAGTCATCAAATAAAAAGGCAATGCATTGCTCAAAAAGGGGGAAAAAAGTGTATTCCTCACCCAACCTTCAACTCAGGATTCCGGAGGCCACAGCACTTTGTCCAAAAGCTCTGAATTGATGCAGAGCTCAGAAAATGCTCCTTGACCAAACCTTTCTTCTTCAGATCTAAAATCGTTCCAGCCACTACCCTGTGGTTTATCAATTCATGATTATGGTTTAGTATTGGCCTTAAAAGAGAGTCTTTGACAAACAAACACTCTTTTTGTTACCTAAAATGGAACCTCTTGGCCGGCGTGGCCGCCTCACTTCCTGTACTTTTATAGCTGTTCCTGGTACCTCACTTCCTGGAATTGTTGCATTTTCCCCACAGCTCCCCCTATGATCAATTTCAAACCTTGTCAACAGAAAAGTAATGACCATGGTCATTAATTATACAAAACAAAACATATTTTCCGTACACTACATTTTGGGGATAAATATTCAACCATATTTTAACCAATAATATCCACTTGTATCCCAGTTATGTCATTTTCTTTCAATACTCATACCAGGACAGGAAATACATGTGTCACAGTTGGAGTCCTAAATCAGTGTCGTATATATTCTGCAGAAAACCTGGAGATTTGACATTCAGTAATTGGATCTTATGATCATGGTGTGTTAAAAATAAATCACACCTGTGTGAAGTAAGTTTGATTGATTGATTGAAGAATTTATTAACAGTTTGCAGAATTACAGTACATTTCAAGCACAAACTCAATACAAAGGCTGTTAACTGTGAGTGGACGACCCAATTAAGCATTACACTTGTTTCCAACAGGGTCCACCATGTTCAAATCATCAAAACATTTAGAGACGTACAAATAGACACTTCTATAGACAGAACAGGAATTCATCAAAACAAGTGATGCAACTCCATGTGGGGGTCCCGGGGGGGGGGGGGGGGTGTGCAGGTGGTGAAAAACAACCATGCTGTTTTCATGCTCAGACGCACCCACCCAGCCACCCACCCACACACATAGTCACTTAACGAAGTGGTTGCACCACAAAAAATAGAAAAGAAAAAAAGGGCATGGGCAAGACCAAGTCTTTGCGACATCAATATGTCTGTGTACGGACATATTGATGACCCCTGAACAGTACTGTAGTCTGTACTGTGTTCATTTCATAGATGAAACAGAGGAACTTGAGTAAGGTACTGGGGTTACTACTACTGTATAACAATAACTATACCAACTACTGGAACCCAGAGTAACAATGTCCATCTGGCAGTTCTTCACAGGGCTGGTTGTTCCCTATTGTGTATCGTATGTAGATTGCCTACGTATATTTATAAAGATTGCCTACGTAGATAAAACCAAATCTGAGCTTGAATAATTAATTAATAATTCATTTAATAATTAATCATTCTTCCCATGTGTCTCTGCATGCGGCTGTCAGGTAGATGGCAGGCAACGCTCTGGGCTCTTCAACGACCTCCAAAATTATGTATTTGACCGCGTAGCCCAATCTGAAAATGTCTTGTTGCCAGGGACCCCCAGAAGACAATTATCCAAAATGTGTTTCTATAGCTAAAAAAAAAATCTAAATGACATGGATGCTTTCCCGGTTTTAATGTGATAGGTAAAAGAAGAAAAAAAGAAAGAAAAGTATATAGGGGAAAAAAGGCGGGATCTAGTATACAGTATAGAGCCCAAAAAACATAATCAACATTACACCACTATAGACATCACAGTGTAAAAAAATAAGGCGGTGAACTTAAAAAAGGTCCAAGGCAGTTCAGTTCAATAGAAAATCTTTTATTAATCCATAGCAAGGAGTTTAAAAAACACACAGGTGACCAATGCGTTTTGGCCCGGAGGCCTTTATCAGGGTCCCCTAGTAATGACAGTGTCACACGTCATAGTGCCCACAATCATCTTCACATGACATCACTTAAACAGAATTCACCTTAAATTACTTATTTTGTATCCATTACACATGCCATGAAGCTGCTCAGTAGGAGTTTGAGTCTCTTATACCATTTAGGCCTGACGTCGAAATTTAAAAAAAAGTCTCCTAAATCCTCCTAAATCCTCCTAAAATAGCAGACCTACAAGCTCGTAGCGCGCCACTCGGTGGCGCGCTATGAGCTTGTAGATCTGCTATTTTTCAATAGCTAAATTATAACATGTTTAAACACAAAGGGGTTCCCGCCCAAAATGGGTTAAACCAGAGAGGCCATCAAATGATTGGCTTAGAGATGCGACAAAAACAAATCTCCATTCATTCAAGGCTTCATGGCATGTGTAATTGATAGAAAATATGTCATTTTTTGGGGTGAACTACTCCTTTAACCCATGCGTGATTACACATTATACAGTAACATACCAAATAGAAAACTGAACAATAAAATACAATACATCAGGTTGGAACACAGAACCCAAATGGGAAATTAAATAGGATCCACATAGCATCAATTGCATGACAACATACTGGCTGAGTAGCCCGTTATTAGTGAAATGGGGAGACGTCAATGCCATCATTAATACCAGGGATTAAGGGAATGTTGTCACTTTAAGCTTGATTATCAAAAAAGAACCTTAAAGGGAAACTACCGGTAGGTACATTTATCTTTAGCCTATTCTTTAAATATATGTATATAAATATTTTTAGCCCTCATTTCCCTCTACCAGCCACTATATTATTGTGCTGGGGCATTTCCTTGCAGAAAGACACATATCACTCTGGCTGGATTTTGGTTTTGTTCCACTGTTTATGTTCACATTTCCACTGTTTATGTTGACATTCATCCCGTGCAGTGACGTGCTATTCTGTGAAGGGAGGGCTGAGCTCTTAATTGATCCCTTTGAACTTCAAAAAGGGGTTGTGCACTGAGAAGTGTTCTGTGCTGCGACATACCAAAGCCTACACGGGTTGTGCAGTCAACGCGCTGTGATTGGCCAGTCGCTGTGATTGACAGCCTAAACCTAACCTTAACCTCAGTAAAACTATACCTAAACCTAACCCTAACCTCAGTAAACGTAACTTGCCTGGGGGCGTGGTTATAAGCACAACCCGTGTAGGAATTAGTATGTCGCTTCTGTGCTAGTTAGTGATCTCTCCGTTTGATTCCCGTCAGAGAGAGGAGGGGGGGAGTGTGTTTCTACACACATACACACACACACAGACTTGCCTATAGTATCCCTTTAATAACCATGATTATTTGGAGTTGTGTGTCCAGCTTGTAGTGTTCTGTGACGGGGTAGTTGGGATTCCCAATCGGCACTGCACATTTATGCTCACCATATCTGTCTCTAAGTCTTAGTGTGTCCAATGTAAAAGCAATCTCATCCGGAAAACAGTCTGGCTGGCTTGCGAGTAGGGATGTCCCGATACACTTTTGTTTCCGATCCGATCCCGATACCACAGTTTCTGTGTTAGCCGATACCGATACCGAATACCGATACCAGAGAATATTTATAACAATACAAAAAGATCTTATTTTGAAGTCCACCGACCGGGAATAGTGTTCTTAGCTATATATCTGGTGTTGTGTTTATAGCAGACTCCTCACTCAAATGTGCACTTGCAGTTTGGGCAACTCCAAAGCAAACTCCACGTCCACATGCCCCACCATTTTATTTACCTGCCATAGTGTCAACCCCTTACCCCTTGTGACAGATCACTGGTTAGACTGGCAATCACCGATACGACCAAATAAGGGCCGATCCGATACTTTTCCGATACCGATACAGTATCGGGACATCTCTACTTGCGAGACTAGATAGCTCCTCACAAACTTGTCCTTTTTGAGTGGGGGCAAGCCTGAAAAAAGCCAAGGAATCAGGAAATGCAGGTTTTAAATCAGGATCACTCTGTATAAGACACCAATTATTTTTTTATTAATATGCTTGATATCATGGGCCAATGTACTGTACTGGGTTGTAAAACAAATCTCTCTTCTATAACCCCTTATTAGTCAAAGTCATTCCGAGTCACATATTCTCCGTAGTCTCTGATGCGGTCCAAAGGGTATGTTGGAGATGAGACAAGAGGGATGGAAGTCGGTCCACAGAATAGTATTATTACTTTTTTTATACTGCCATTGGCATTCTTTGATATCCTATAAAAATTAATGTCTGCTTTGCTATATTCCAAGGTCAGTCTGAGATTATGGGTTGAGTTGATGAATCGATGAGTAGAATTGTTCCTCCCATAGGCCCAAGAGGAGTCCTGCATAGCTGCATGGGGGCACAGGCTCCCTCCGTCCATGATGGGCGTCCCCTTCTCTTGTCTGTAAAGTTGATCCTGAAATAGAAAGACATGTTTCTGGGTGTGCATTCTGCCAATGACACAATTAAGTCACTAGGGGGCAGCATGCAGTCCAAATCTTTGCTGTAAAAATACCAAAAACATGGCATGGATGCACCTGGGATGGGATGTATTCCTCAGTGATGTATCCCAAGGTCATCAGGGTTTCGGGTCTCTCGAACATCATACCCCTAACTAGGCATGCCACGGTATGAGAATTTACAGTACGGTACGGTGCCGGTATTCCACAGTATTTATATTAACCCCCCCACCCACACCTATGTCTAGTGACTACTCCCATCTCCTTATAAACCCTTCTTTGGTCCCCAACCTGTAGGCCTACATATCTTATTTTTTTATTTTGACCTTTTGTGATATTTTGAATTTTGTTGTTATTTTTCATGTCATGATTATGAATTGATTACCCAGGACCTGAATGGAAACAAGACTGCAAGGACTGTTTTCAGTGATCCCTTTGGACATGTGTTTGACTGTACCCTGTACTGATTACATTTCTGCCAATAAAGTATTCAATCAATTAATCAATAGCTATTCCCCACTGTATTACACTGTACTATGGCTCCCCCTAATGGCCGTTTATGGTACGTGTACCCTGCACGCTGCAGCATAGCTAGTGTGCAATCTGCGCATGCTCATAACTCTGTGTGCCTCCATGTTGACAGTTCACACTTAGTTAGTACATATGGAAAATACAATTGGATCTGGGTGTCTTTCAGCAACACTAACTCAAAGGTAGGAAGCAACTTTTCAATCTACTGCAGCTGTGTGGTGAAAATAAATGTTTTGCCTTAGTCTGCGAGTGGAGTTGCACTGCATATGCACAGCATGCGTCGCCCACCGACGCTGTATTCAAATACCGTAAGCTCGGATATCTGACGGTATCAACACCGTGGCTGTTACTGTCGCGGTATTACCGAAATTCGGTATACCGTGGCATGCCTACCCCTCACTCAGGTGACCCAGCCGGGGTGATCAAGTCCCGACTTACGTCCCAGTAGCTACCCTCAATCAGTCCCATTAGGGAGAAACCAGGGCCACACAATCCTTTGCTCCGGAACTACTCTGCCAGGACTGGGAGAACCAGATTATGGCGCGTGGAAGGACTAGGCTCTGTGGGTTGACTCCTGTCCGGGCCCCTCCTACGTCTCACCAGGCCCAGGACCTGTGCGTTTCACCAGACTCCCAGCACCAGGCACTTCATTCAGGAGTGGTGGATTATAATGGCCCTCCTAAAGGCCTCACCAAGGGTTTTTGGGCTTCCTCCTCACGGAGGACACAGGCTGGGGCGCTAACCCATACTGCTCACCCGGGTGCCGTCTACATTCGGAAACTATAACAAAAAACATGGCATGGATGCACCTGGGACGTATCCTCAGTGATGTATCCAAAGGTCATCAGGGTTACGGGTCTCTCGAACATCATACCCCTCACTCAGGTGACCCAGCCGGGGTGATCAAGTCCCGACTTACGTCCCAGTAGCTATAGTGTAGCTATAGCTACAAGTAGTTTGTTTAAGCTCATTCATAAATGAACAATCAGGATTTTACAGTGCAAGATCAGAGGCATGCATGCATGGGAGAAATGGACAGAGCATCTGTGGCTCAGTTGACACGGCAGAAAGATATATGGGCGTCATGGTTTGTACATCCTGGGCCCTCAAAGCATTACTAGTTCCACTTCAGTTTCCATTGAGTTGCATAAAATATTTGCAAAATACATTCCCCACTTTGAAAACTTTGAATAAATTATTGCCGTGCACGTTGTCTTGGTAAATTGTTTAATATACTATCAGCCATATTAAAATTACTGTATATGCATCCATGTGCCGCACTTGTACATCTATTTTCGAGCATTGACAAATCTTGAAAGTGTAAGAACTACTGATTTAGGCATTTGTATAATTAAAGGACAACTTTAGTTTTTTTCAACCAAGTTTTAGGTTGTTATTTAGTTGCTTTCTTTAGTTTTAACGATTTATCTATTTTTGACAGGGGGGCGGGGGCTAAATATGTATTTTTTTTACAAAATTGTATAGCGATTTATTTTTGTATTACTTACTATAGTCCTACTAGACCACAAGAAATTACATCTGGCCACAAAAGATCACGGGATATATTGAATCTGAAGGGGTAGGTGACAAACTGACATATTGAGCCTACGACACAGTATGGCATCGCCCCAGTACATCCTGTGATCTTTTGTGGCCAGATATAATTTCCTAGAGTCTAGTAGGACCATAATAAATATTAATAAAGAAATCACCATAATACAAAAAAAACAACGTATTAGCCCCATGTTCGAATGCCCCCGCCCCCTGTCAAAAATAGCTAAAATCCTTAAAGGTATATTCAGTGATTTGACTTAATCTAAATATCACTTTTTATCACATTTTTTCTGGATAATCCTCCCTACTATAGAGTGTGCTGACCATATAAGGAGTTCCTCCATGTCCCCAGTGAGCCCCTGGGGTCAAAAAACCCTAGTTTCAGTTTTGGTGGCGGGTGGCAAAGCCTTCATCCAATCAGGATGAGAGAGGCCTTCCTCCAATCATGATCGAGTGGGGCGGGCCTTGGTGCACATGCTGTTGGCCTGTTGCACTTCCCCCCACTGTAGAGCGTGCATGTGCACATTTTGTTACCGGGGCGGACTGGGTGGTTTTCCAAATCACTCAAATCACTGAATGCTCCTTTAAACGAAAGAAAGCAGCAAATGAAAAATAAATAAATAACACTCATCTTTTACTTTCTCTAATAACAACCTAAAACATTAACCTTGGTTAAAAAAACCAAAGTTGTCCTTTAACCTCAGGTCTTTATGGGGTAAGTGATATTTTTAAGTGGTGCAACCACTTCCTTAAGTGACTATGTGTGTGGGTGGGTGGGTGTGTGGGTGCGTCTGAGCACGAAAACAGCATGGTTGTAACTGTCATTTCTCAACCGTTTCGGACGCGGGGTGGCTCGCCGGAATCGGGTCTGGGGGGACCCCCACACGGAGTTGCACCACTTACTTCACATGGGTGTGATTTTTTGATTAAAGCTGTGTATTCAGTTAGTAATCATTGTTGGTTGTGAGTGCTTTTAGTCAGAGTGCATGTTTTCCAGGGGGTTTGACATCAGTGGACTGTATTGTACATTGACCCTTACCCCAAACCACTGTGGCTCCTCCCTTATCAGCCATCTTAACCACCAAGTTGTTGTTGTCCTGGAATAGCCTGGTTCTCCTCCTTCGTAAGGTTGAATTTCCGTTGCCTTCTGGTCCCATCCTGAAAACGTTTTACCACATTATGCATTACCTTTTTTTTCCCCTCTCTCTCTCTTTTCGTAATTGCGTTCAAACGGGCATTATTGCTGATTGGAAAGAACATTGCTTTGGGATTGAAAGGGCTGTAGGCTTTAGCCTGCTCAGTGAAGTTCTGGAAATAGTGTTGTGAGGATTGTACCATGCTTTTAAATGTAGATTCCTAGAACTAGAACAAATCAACTTTTGCTGATTGTAGTTCATTTGTGGTATATTATGTTGGTACAAAAGAAAGTCCTTTAGCCCATTTTGTGCGGGAACCCCTTTTGGTGTTAGCATTATGTTATGCTTTAGCTATTGAAAAATAGCAGATCTACAAGTTCATAGCGCGCCACCGAGTGGCGCGCTACGAGCTTGTAGGTCTGCTATTTTTGAAAAATCGAAGAACGACTGACATAGAAACATAGCTTTTTCAGAAAACTGTCATTTTCAAATCTGATCTCAGGTCAAAATGGGTTAAATAGAGCAGACATGCAGGCATCAGAAGGTACTGTACCTGATATATGTATCACCGTCCGGTTCACTGTGTGGGTCCGGTGCTGCGTTCCCGTAGCCGGTACCGCTCTCGGTCGTCCGAATGGTGTTGAGTGAAGCGTCCGCTTCCTCCTGCCCCCCCTCGTCTTCCTCCTCCTCTTCCTCGGAAGTTTGTGGCGTTTGTTCGGTTGTCTAAAAAAAAAATTAAAAAAAATAAGTGATAATAATAACCCATTTAGGCCTGACCTCAAAATTTTAAAAAAATCGTCTAAATCCTCCAGTTTTTCACGATTTTTCAAAAATAGCAGATCTACAAGCTCGTAGCGCGCCACGAGCTTGTAGATCTGCTATTTTTCAATAGCTAAATTATAACAATGTTTAAAACACCAAAAGGGGTTCCCGCCCAAAATGGGATAAAGTGCTAATATGCAATGTGATAATGCACGGCCTCAGCCATGTCCGTTATTATCAGCTTGTTCTGAATGTACTAAAAGTGCATTCAAAAGTGAGATTGTGTTTGATATTTATTTATTTTTCGTTTATATTTGAGTAGAAACTGCAAAGAAAAGCTGCATGGTCTTGCTAACAACTTTCTTATCCAACAAACACCTACTACCATTTGTGTATTATAGTTTAATCAATCAAGAGCATTGATATAAGATGTTAATGACAGTTAAGGATTTTTGTTTGCCTCATGGTGGTTCTAATAATATCAGTCTTAAACCTGATTTTATACTTTGTCGTATGATGGAGTCTACAAAGCAAAGTAGGGGGTAGAGGTCTTCACAGGTCCAATTTGACCGACCCGTACCCAAATAGACGTAAAACATGTACACGGAACCGAATGGACCCAGCTGTTATTAGAATTCCAAGAGTTCCGAACCCGAAAAGTACAGAGATGTCGGAACTGGAGATGAACGGACCCGGCTTAGAAAGCCATATTAGAAATATGAGTTCTGATCCCGAGCAGTACCGAGAGATTGTGGACAGTACCCATACAAAACCTGAGGACCCGAAGCTCTTGTTGTCTACACAGTAGCGCTGCTACTTCATTATTAAAGTCACGTGAAGCAAGGCACGCAGGCAGCTGCCAGAGGAGGAAAAAAAAGGGGGGGGGGGGGGGGGGGGTAGGAGTGGGGGTGATTGACAGCTGTGAAAGCCAGTCGCCAGGTCCACTCGGGACAGGTATAGTGAATGGCAGATCGAGTGGCAAAGTGAATTTAATGTGGTTTAAAAATGTTAACCCATTTTGGGCGGGAACCCCTTTTGGTGTTTTAAACATTATGTTATAATTTAGCTATTGAAAAATAGCAGATTGAGTGGCGCGCTACGAGCTTGTAGGTCTGCCCGAGACATACGGTATAGCAGTTCCGACCCGGTCCTGGAGTCACTTGTTGTGGATGGAATTGGAAACGTGACCGAGCCGGATCCCGGGTATTTTCGGGTCTCGGATTTACCCGAAGGCTTCTAGTCGGGGATATGTCTCAGGCGTATGACACGGATAAATTCAGCATTAGACTTACCTGTGTTGGGTATCACCATCCTGCCATCCTCTGTCGTTTTGTGGTGAGGTGTGAAGTGGCCCGAGGAGACCTGGGCGGTGAATAGACTCTTCTCTCTTCTGCCCAGGGTGGCATCTACCCCCATTGTTCTGTAGTCTGGTGCGAGGGTGGCATCTACCCCCATTGTTCTGTAGTCTGGTGCGAGGGTGGCATCTACTCCCATTGTTCTGTAGTCTGGTGCGAGGGTGGCATCTACCCCCATTGTTCTGTAGTCTGGTGTGAGGGTGGCATCTAATCCCACTGTTCTGTAGTCTGGTGCGAGGGTGGCATCTACTCCCATTGTTCTGTAGTCTGGTGACAGGGTGGCATCTACCACCATTGTGTCATAGTCTGGTGCCAGGGTGGCATCTACCACCATTGTGTTATAGTCCCGTGCCAGGGACACATCTACGCCCATCCTGCTGTAGTCTGGTGCCAGGCGTCGGGGCAAGGTTTGTGAAGGGTGTGACATGACGTGGTACTCTGCTCTCTCTGCCACCCCCAGAGACACCATGAAGGAACCCTGACCTGATGGTAAATAAAACACGCAAACATTCACATCATGAAATTATAAATACCAGTGAACTTAAAACTCATTTACTGCCAAGAACGACTTTCCCCGACTTTGGACCCCACTGCCAAGAACGACTTTAACGCTTAAAAATAATAATAATACCGGTAATAATAATAACTAAAGCGTCACTGCCTCGCGTTTACAATATTAACGTTTTGGGTGACTTATAAAAAGATCGCTGCTGAAATTAGCCTAGCCGATTTTAGTTCTGGTTCAAGGGTCGTGAACTTTGTGGTCTTCAAAATAAAACTTCATAGAAGCTAAATGCAGCGAGAATCAATTCAGGCAGTAAATTAGTTAATCTCACAATTCCTTCCCTCCAGAATAATACCATTTTAAATATACTGACAATCGTCATTTCGCCCTGATGAAGACCTTTCATGAGCGAAACATGTTTTAATAAAATAAAGGCTTTTCCTCTTTTTACTCTTGAGTGCCGTTGTTTTTTTCTGTCTTGGTTCTGTTTGATCCGTGTGATCACCTTTTACATGTTTTACTATAGTCATCTATTTACCTCCTGTGAGCACCTGGTTACTCCTTTTTTTTTTTTTCTCAAACATCATGTTAGTTTGACATCAGCTTTTTAGCCTTGCTAGGAGGGACTCTAGAGGCTGCAGCATACTCCTTGTTTCAGCTTTCGGTAAGCCCAGACCAAAATGATGTTATTGCAGAGCAAAAGAACATTGGGCAGTGCCTTACTGATGTTTGGCAAGACACTCTTCCCAACCATGGGGGAAGATTGGTGAAAATAGAAGTGTATTTATAGTTTTGTTCTGCTTCCAATTAAAGTAAGGGTAGGGAGTGCAGGGCTCCACTGAAGCCAGTGTTGTTCAAACCATGTTGGTCCAGTTGAGTGCAGCCACATTTTGTGAGAGAGATAAGCATCCAGGTCTATGAAAAGTGAAAACAAGCCCAAAAGAAGCATCTATAGGCAGTGCGACGCGTTGCGAGCTTGTAGATCTGCTGTTTTCAAAAGAATCTTGGAAAACATTAGAAAAATGTGGAATGTTTTAACAACACAAATCTGGTACACGGTTCCCTGGCAAAAAATAAAATCAGGCCGCAGACGAGTACATACGAATTGGGGGTTCTTGACATGAAAATGAGACTGGTTTAAACAACATTAGCAAACAAGCTAGCGGAGCTTTATGATTTACTGATGAGCATTGAAATGATTTCTATTCTATGGGCCTACATTAACTAGTTGAATTGAAGTCTGCATGGGGCTGGTTGAGACAACCATTCACACCTGACCACATGACAAACTTTTAATGGTAGCTGCCTGCTACATGGCTTTAGAAAGCTTAAGACACATGGCATCAAAATTCTAAATGAAGCCATTGATGTCCTCTCCTCTTTCCAACAAGTGATTCCTTTTTAAATGTCTAATATCCGATTCCTACAAACGTTTATTACAAAACCAACACCAAAATGAAAATTCACCTAAAAAAAAGACAAAATCCCTTCCCTTCTCACAATGTGTTTGGTGTCTTCCCAAAATATTCAAGGTAGAAATGACCATATCAACATGGTGAAACAGCGCCATCTAGTTTGACTGTAATAAGCACTGCGACACTACCCGTGTGACAACCAGGTCTACTCTATTCTATTCTACTCTACTCTACTCTACTTTTCTGCCTAATATTGCCTCCGTTCGCTATCCTCACTTGAACCAAGTGGATTCACGGACGGTCATGCCAGGTCCTTTATTCCTGCTCCAAAGTGCTAGGAGGAAGGATTAAGAGCCCTCTCTCTGAGGAGCTGTGAGCCAGGAAACATGAGTACATGTCTTCCAGGAAGATGTTCCGAGCTGAATAGCATGATGTTAATCACTCCGTCCTTGCAGCTGGCTATGTTGCTTTACACACAAACCACTCGGAGTGTACAAACAGCAACAAACAGTCTGTTCTCTTCTGCTTCCCAGATGTGTTGACTGCCTACGTGTTCTCATTTCCTAAAATGTAGACGTGCCTGCATGCCACATGCGTGTGTTGAACGGTTTAAGAGTGAAAGTGGCCCAACTGCAGAGATACTGAAGTTGTTTTATATACTGAACATCATTCTGAATAACAGTGATCAAAGCTACTGAAGCAACACAATTCCATACTAGAATAATAATAATAATAATACTAGAAGGCTTTACCTTTCTTTGTAGTCGTTACGTCCCCACCAAAGAGGTCCAGGTGTTATTTTGTGCAAAAGCACATTATTGGCTATTTCCCCTACCATAAGCCCTCAATTAATTGCATTGAATTGAATGGGGCGTTGTGCTAATTCGCTTATTTCCATCGCTTTTTTTTTGTATATCCTCTCTTCATAATGTAAATAGTATCCCAAGCGGCACACTTTACTACTTATTTCGATGGAAATAAGCGAATTAGCACAAAAACCCAACCCCCATTGAGGGCCTATGGTAGGGGAAATAGCCAATAATGCACGTTTGCACAAAATAACACCTGGACCTCTTTGGTGGGGACGTAACAACTACAAATAAAAGGTAAGAAAGCGTTCTAGTATGGAATTCTCCTTTAAATAATGAGTTGATCTTTATTTATACAGTCGTGCTGTTTGTTGTTCATGGTGTGGGAGAATGCACGTCAAACAGCTCATAGCCTATATGGAAAATGTAGCATCTAATATACAACATGACATGCAGGTGAGTGAGAATTGGAACGTGGCTGTACCTGCATGCTCGGAGGCGGGACTAATGTGCGAGTGGAGGACGTGAGTGGAGTGAGCGAGTGTGGAAGTTGTAAGTAGCCTTGCCGAGCCATGAGGCCCATAGGGCAGGAGCCTATCTCCTGTTTCTGTTAGCCTGGCTAATAAGCCAGATCGAATCAGCCGTTGGCAAAAAATAATTGCCTGCCGGCGGATTACGGTCTGGAGAGGCTCAATTGTACGCCCATTACCTACACCAGAGAACTGGTGTGGCCAATCGGGACACGGTATGCAATATGGGCGGGCTTTGGTACAGTGACGTTCAATGCTTGAGACCTTTGACTGACAGTAGCTCTAACCAATTGCGTCAAAGAGAAAATGTTTGAACCCGCCCCCCGGGAAACAAGATCCATACACAGCATCTCCAGACTCAAATAACACACGACAGTGTGATTTGAGTCTGGCTTATTAGCCAGGCTATGTTTCTGTAGCGTGAGGCAGCTTGATGTACAAGTACACCCCCTGGACATGACGCTAGTATGTCGCAGGGACTTACCCCCAATCCAACCCTTGATGCTGAGTGTCAAGCAGGGAGGCACTGGGTCCCATTTTGAATCTTTGGTATGACCCGGCCAGGGATTGAACCCCGACCTCCCAGTCTCAGGGCGGACACTCTAACAAGGCCACTGAGCTGGTGGAAGTTGGGGTATTATTGGCATTTGGCTGCAAGAGGCAAGCAAGTGCAGGGAAGCAAGGATCTGTTTCCTCTCACCTTTGACCTTAAGGTCAGGCAAGGGATCAAGAAGTGAGCGCTCGGCCATCAGGTCCTTCTCCATGGAGTCCTGGAAACACATGGTGCTGGTGTAGGTTCTGGATGCCGTCAGGTCAGGCTGCATGGAGGAGTTGATCAGCAGAGGATTCCCTGAAAAACACAGTAATATCGTTATGGGGTTGTTTTAGTTATCTTGCGTGGCACCTTATCCCTAATTGTATTAGGCAGTGGTGGAAAAAGTACTCAATTGTTTTACTTAAGTGAAAGTACCAATACTGCAAGTTAAAACTACTTCGTTACATGTAAAAGTACAGAATTGAAAATGTACTTGAGTAAAAGTACAAAAGTATCGGCATCAAAATGTACTTAAAGTACTAAAAGTAAAAGTACTCATATTGCAGAATGTCCCATTTCACAAGTTCAAAATGTGTAGAAAATCTATTGAAAATAGCAGATCTACAAGCTCACAATGCGTCGCAATGTGAGCAGGGTATGAAAAGGGTATGTTTTCTAATCAAATCGCCAAAGTAACTAGTAACTAAATTGTAGTGGAGTAAAACTACAAATTTTGGCTCTGGGATGTAGTGGAGTAGAAGTAAAAGTACTGGAAATTGGAAATACTCAAGTAAAGTACAAATACCTCAAAATTGTACTTAAGTACAGTACTTAAGTATAAGTACTTAGTTACTTTCCACCACTGGTATTAGGCATGATTTATAAATTTGAAAAAAAAGAGGGAAAAAAAGAGAAAATGCCTAATAAGATTATTATATAAGGCATTAACCCATTTAGACGTGAAGGCCAATTCTAAAAATGCCTTCTAAAGTTTTCTGAAAAACTTCTAAATGTATTTCAAACTTGTTGCTATACTGTACATATACAACTACCCCAAAAGGGGTTCCTGTCTTGAAAGGTAACCCCCCCCCCAAAAAAAAGGGGTTCCCGCCCTAAATTAACCCATTTTGACCTGAGATCAGATTCTAAAAATGTCTTCTACATTCAAAAATAGCAGACCTACAAGCTCGTAGCGCGCCACTCGGTGGCGCGCTACGAGCTTGTAGGTCTGCTATTTTTCAATAGCTAAAGCATAACATAATGCCAACACCAAAAGGGGTTCCCGCCCAGAATGGGTTAAGGCGCAGCGCCATTACACGCCTGTGTGCGTGTGCGTGTTTGTGTCTCAAGCTCACCTTGGCTAGAGGACTTGAAAGTGAAGGACTGGAAGTCTCCAGTGAGAGCAGAGGAGTCGATGACGTCGACGCCGTACTGGCTCTGGTTCCTCCGGTACAGAGCGACGCCCACGATGAGCACAACCACCGTCACCAGGCCTGCAGCCACACCCGAGTACAGAGCTAGGTCACTGCTGCTGTCCACACCTGAACCGGAGAGAGATAGAGAGAGCACTTAAGTTCTGTCAGACCTGGGCCCTGACGGTCAATATGAAAAAGACCCTTTCCAGAAACTGTCCAGATGTCAGGGAAGCAGATACCCATTTGTACTAGGCTGCACCAAGATAGAACGAACACGCACGCACGCACGCACGCATGCATATCTGGGATTTAAAAAAAATAGTTCCACAGGGAATTTGAATATGGCTGTGAATGACCCGAGGTAAAAGGCAAGAAGGGATTTCTATACAATTAGAAAATCTGTCCAAATTAATATTCCAATTACAATTTGGCTGCACATTTTCAAATCAATTATTGAACCATTATGATAGTGAAGTGTGGGGCCCCCTGGCAAATCAGGACATTTCTCAAACATCCAATTGAAACTATGTAAAACATATTTTATCATGCCAATAAAGTGAAATTGATAGAGAGAGAGAGAGAGAGAGAGAGAGAGAGAGAGAGAGAGAGAGAGATTGATTACATCACTGCTGCTTCCCACACCTGAACCAGAGAGGGAGAGAAAGAGAGAGAGACTACAGAGCCACATACCACTGAATGTGAATGTGATTGGACGTATGACTAGCCCAGGCTCTACTGTAGTGTAAATACAGTATGTGTGATTTGAAATGTCAACCCTTGAATGTTTTTCCACATACCCTGAAGAAGGCATGAGTTGTCTGCCGAAATGTTGGTTTCTTAATTTATTCTCTGAGTCCTATAATTAATTCTCGTGACTTTGGGCTATATCAGTGTGTGCATGCAGCCACTTTTTGTCTTTCAAAGATAGGCAAAAATAGCCTATTAAAAATGTTCACGTTTTGATTGTCCATGATCCATCCTTTTAGTTGGACCGTAACCCATTCAGGCCTGGTGGCGGCGGTGGCTCAGGGGTAGAGTGCCTGGATGGAAACCGCAAGGTTGCCAGTTCGAACCCGGGCTGAGTTACTGTCGAAGTGTCCTTGAGCAAGACACTGAGGGCAGTATTATGCGTGTCTTAAGTACCAGGTCTCATGACTTAACTTAGGACCTGGAGGCGTGGTCAATGCTGTTTGGCCACTCAGAATAGCCAAATGGCATTGATCGTTAAGTATAGTTAAGTAATAAGACCTGGTACTTAAGACACGCATAATACTGCCCTGAACCCCTAATTGCTCCCGATGTGCTAGTTGGTGCCTTGCATGGTTTCCGCTGCCATCGGTGTATGAATGTGTGTGTGAATGGGTGAATGTAATGCACAATCTCTGTAAAGCGCCTTGGATAAAGGCGCTATATAAATGCACCATTTACCATTTACCATTTAGGCCTGACCTCAAAATTTGAAAAGAATCTTCTAAATCCTCCAGTTTTCTGAAATAACTATTTTCACGATTTTTCAAAAATAGCAGACCTACAAGCTCGTAGCGCGCCACCGAGTGGCTATGAGCTTGTAGATCTGCTATTTTTCAATAGCTAAATTATAACAATGTTTAAAACACATGGGTTCCTGCCCAAAATGGGTTAAAATGATGGGCACGCTCTTATGCTAGTGGGTAGAATTCCAAATTGTGCTTCCTTGAACTGAAAAGGACTTTAGCGCAAAGGCTGTGCTATAGACTGCACCCCATTGCACTCCACAGAGATAATGTGACAACACACATCCATTACATTAGCACCGAACTTATTGGAGTCAATATGCACTCCGTTACTTTTCCACCACTTTGTGACAACAGCCATTCATTACACTAGCTCATTAGCAACGATAATGCTATATCTATTCCCACCAGTGCAGCCACGTATGTCCCAACCACTCCAGGAACCAAAAGTATGGGAAATAAAGCTCACCAGCTTGTTCTGGGCAGATAATGAGAGCTGCGCTGAAATCAGGACTGGCAGAGAAAATACTTCGAAGAGGCCCAATCTCCAAAGAAGTGGAATTTGATCAAACCATATGCAAATTGGCATTAACAGCTACAGTAGCGGGTTAATTGAGGGCATGGAAAGTTTTAGTAGACTAGAAGATTCATCATTCTTACACCCCTCCTTTACATGAAACAACAAACAGATGTGTTAATGGATAAATAATGAAGAAGGTTTCATTGAGACGAAATACATTTTCATTATGACATCTATTAACTATGCAGTATCTGGTCCAGAATTCTAAAATGCATCTATGTTATTATAACATAGATGCGTTTTAAGTTTTAGCATGAATTTTAAAACAATATAACTTATATTGTTTTAAAATTAAAACATCTGCTGTAAAACTACAGCATATTGAAAACATGGCAGCCAGCCATGTAAGAAACACAGCTGCATAATGGATGTCTCAAGGCTCATTCATAGTCTGGATTTTCGGTGGTGAGGTGACCACCGCTCCGGTCTGCTCGGCCATACTGTGAACATGAGCAGGAGCGAGGGCCGAGTTCATTCTTCAGCGGCGAAGTCCGTGGACGAAGCCAAAGGTGCGGTTATGGTTGAGTGGACAGAGAGGAATGCAACCAAAAGGAAGGAGGTGGATTTTGAAGACCTGTGCGCCCACAACGAGGAGCTCCTGCTTGGCCTCACCACTTTGGTTGTGAAAGAGACTCCGTCGTCCATAGACAAGAAATACATTAGCCGCCTGCGCTCGTCCAGGATTCCTGCTCCTCCAACTGGTGGAGAGTTATGAGAGGTGGAGGAGGACTTGTGGCAGCCATGAGACTGATTACTGGAGAGTGCCTGCAGCTGTGGGGAATTGGCCCTCTCCACAGATTGGCTGGCTCTGATGAGCTCTGATGGATGACACCTGCAGTGGATTGGATGGTGGCCACACCCAATCCACTATAAAGCTCACTCCCAAAACGACTTTGATCAGAGGACTGTCAGCTTCAGGGCAGCAGGGAATCCTCTCACCCCCAACCATCCTGTCCTTTGAAGAGACTCATGAGTAACCTGCCTCTGTCTGCAAATCTTGAGAAGGACAGTTCTTTATTTGGGATACGTTTTTGATTTGTGTTTCTTCTGTTTGTAGTTGGGTTTTGTTAGTTTAGGTTTGGGTTTTTTTTTGGGGGGGTTTTGTGGCTTTTGCCTTTATTTTATATATTTTATGGAGGGACAGACAGTATGGCGGACAGGAAATGGGTAGAGAGATGGGGGGGGGAAGACATGCAGTAAAGGCCGTCGGGATCGGGAGTCGAACCCGCGGCACACTGCCAGACTGGATTACCAGCCAAGGTGCCTGGACCGCTGAGCCACGGCCCAGGCCAGTTTAGGTTTGTTTGGGTTTAGTGTATATTTTGTATATATTTTCCTAATTTTGGCTGAGACATTCTGCATAACGAGCACTATTATTTTTGGCACTTTAGGTAGGCTACATTTTGATGCCAATACATTTGTACTTTTACTCAAGTACATTTTGAATTACGGACTAGAGTATTTCTATATTGCAGAATTGATACTTTTTTTTTTTTTTTTAAGATATGTTTTTGCGGCTTACGCCTTTTATTGGTTTTTTGAAGGGACAGACAGTAGGCTGACAGGAAACGGGAGAGAGATGGGGGAAGACATGCAGTAAAGGCCGTGTCGGGCTCGGGAGTCGAACCCGCGGCACACTGCGACTGGATTACCAGTCGGGTGCCCAGACGGTTACGCCACCGCCTGGGCGAATTGATACTTTTACTCAAGTAGCGTACAAACATTATATGTATAATATAATGTCCAGATAATCCACTGGTTATATACTGTCTGTTTGACGTCCAAATTAAAAAACCTTCATTCCACTGTGAGTCTGACCCATACACAATCTCTCCAAGATTGTAGATGCGATGGCATAAATATTTCCTCACTAAAATAAAGTGTAATAGAATAGCATTGGATTAGCTATGACGTTTCCACACGTCCTATGGTCAAAATGGGTTAAAGGCATAGTTCATCCCCCAAAATACTTTTCTATCGATTGCTCACCCCATGGAGACTTGAATTCATGGATTCTTTAAGCCAATAACTTGACGACCAGCAGTGGTTCCCTATGGAGACACAAAGTCTCCTTTGTGTCGTCCAAAGGGAACCATGGCTGAAAATGTGTGATATTTTAGGATTGGGTTAGGGTTAGAGAGGAGAGTGGTACATGAGGCTAATATTTTATGTATTTACATTTTAGGATTGGAGAGGAGAGTTGTATACATGAGATGGTGCCAGAGATGTGAAGAGGGATAGCAGGTGCTTATAACAGAAGTGTTGTGATAACATAATTGGATTATCATTCTAATTATCTATGTATGCAAATGAGCACATCACTGTCAAGGGACAGCTCATCCCTATTCCGGGCAAACATTCTGTAAGACTATAGGCAATCGTTTGGTAAGAATAAGTGAACATACAGCAGCAATAATAGATCTCGAAGCTCACAAAGCGTCTAATGTCCCTATTCTGGGAATATAACAACAGGTGAACATTCAGCAAAAATAGGCAAATGTTGGCTGTGAGCTTGTAGATCAGGTATCTTTGCCAGTTGACATACAACAGTCTCTGTCAAACCGCATTATGTCCCAAACTTTTTTTTCAGGATTCAAATTCAAACACAGCATAATAATTGTGCAAATTAGGCATTATATAGGAAGATAAGCCAGACTTTACATAACGTTCCAGAATCAAAATTGGAAAATGACTGTAATAACGGAGAAATAACTCACCATGTGGTGTCACGTCATGTAACAGCTTTCCATCTGCAAATGAAAATACAGAGTTTTACTTTTATATAGTAAAAACAATCACACCCGTGTGAACTGAGTGGTGCAACTCCTCTCTCTCTCTCTCTGTAATTAGCAGGCAACAGTGCAACACTATCTATCTCTCTCTCTCTGTGTTTCTGGCACAACAGCGTCACTTTTGCCCCTACTGGTACTCTAAACATAGTCACATAGGTTAGGACGGACATTGCTGTTCCTTGGAGTGGTTGCACCACTCAAAAATAAACGTAAACTTATACTCCAGTATTCGTATTGTGGGGAAAGCTTCCGCAGGAAAATAGCTTGCAACGAGTCACGGTATGAGCTTGTCGACACACAATAACTACTAGTGAATACTAGTGAAAATAGTAAAATACACTAGTACGTATAGAGCCCTGAGGGACACCGGTCAACCTTAACCAATTCCGTACATAGGACTTCGCCACACGTCCTAGGGGTCCCAATCGACGCGTACATCCGACGTCCTCACACGTCTTAGCGCATCCTCAATGATACGGGGCGAGATAAGAATATTCTGAATTTTTTCCTTTTTTTTATATTTGTCAGTTCGCCTTTCGGCTACCGTATGCTACACTCTAGACTCTTGTTAGCTTACCATTGATTTAGCCGTTAGCGCGGCGGAAAGAATGACTCGTCTCTCCTAATCCAGGGCGCTTTCCGTGGTGTTGAACGGATCGATATACTGGCGCTTCATTTCTGCTCCTCATCCGTCTCTCCCGCAAAATATGAACGCTTTTTGGATCATATATCCAGGGGTGCACACAAGCGGTACGCCAGTGCGCATGCGTCGTCAAAATTAATTCTGCGCTGTCAATCAAGCGCCGGGAAGCGCATCTGCGTACCAACAGCTGGCTCCGCCCAGAATGATTATTATGGCCAGAATACTAGTAAAATCTGTAGCGAGAGCATTTCCCACCGACTGCCAATCAAAGTACGTCTTGCACAAGTGCACTGGCCATTGTGGCCAATCACAGCGCGTCCTGACTCAAACGAGGGAGGATCCATTTCCATGCTGCTCGCTGCTGGGAGGAGGGCGGTTCGGTTGACAGGAGTTTACTACTGAGAAACAAATGGTTCGGCTTCTCCGTTTCAGATGTGGAGCAAACTAAAAAGTAAAAGTTGTAAAAGGGGATGCTTTGGATGCTTTGCACTCTTCCCATTCGCCGCTGTGCTTATGTTTGTTTTCCGGGTGCTGGAGCAAGTTGCTCGTGTGCGATGCCGTCTCTCACAGCCTACGCACCGTAGCCTGGCTAATAAGCCAGACTCAAATCACACTGTCGTGATTCGGTCTGGCTTATAGGCACCGGCCACTGACTTTTTACGGGTACAGGTTTTAGTTCCGACAGTGGGAAGAGTGCAAAGCATTGCGGACTGGCACTGCTGCTGCAGCCTGCACAACATGAAGCTTATCAACATGACAACACCGTGTCCCGACATACTGTCCCTTATTATCGTAAAGTCGGGTAGTGTACACTGTTTATTTTTGCACCGAGGAGCCATGTGTGTCTAACTGTCTGAGTCTGACTGTACGTTGCCTCGGTAAAAACAAAAGGGAAGCCTGACGTATGCTTCGCCGTACGACCGACGTGTATGTTAAACAAATAGCTGATCTGCAAGCTCACAACGTGTCGCCTCCGCAACACGTTGTGAGCTAGTAGATCGGCTATTTAAATTTTTTTTTTTAAAGTACCTAAATATTGCTTTGATGCTCATATTATCCTTAGGAAGTATTAAGTTGTTTTTATTAGAATATGCATTTAGGGCTGGACCACACATGGACCTAGCTGCAATTTCCAACTCTTTTTTTTATAATGGTATGAATCTAGAGTTGCAATACCCTCCATTGACTCCCCAGTCCCCACCTATCCAATAAATATAGTTTTTCTATAAGTTATTCATGCATCCCTCTTTTATCCATCCGGCGAGACGGGTCGCCGCATTTTAGGAGCACCAAGTAACTCCTCCAGGTACTCCTCTGAGTACTAGACCAAAAAAGTTGTGTGCACCCCTGCATATATCGTATAAATTA
>NC_136802.1:37528098-37548098 GCF_951216825.1 Electrona antarctica | reverse complement strand
CTTGACTTTAAAACCAGGAAAGCATCTGTGTCAATTTCGATTTTTGCGTTGGCTATTCAAAAATAGCAGATATACATGCCGCGCTGCGAGCTTGTACATCTACCATTTTTGAGTGGTGCTAGCCACTCCTATAGACAGCAATGTGTGTCCCTGGCTGGGTCTGTCCCTGTGTCTGTCCGTCCGAGTACGGAAATAGCGTTTGTTGTCCACAAAGTGTCACTGTTGCGCAGCCTAACACACGCACGGGGAGGAGGGCTTGTACAGTACTACAGCACGAGTACTGTACAACACCAGGGCTTGACTGGCCATAGGACGTAGGCCTACCGGGCATATTCCCGGTGGGCCGCGGCCGTAGGGGGCCGCCATGATATATATTTTTTTTTTGGGGACAGGCAGGCAGGCCAATAGACGGCAGGCCACCAGGAAAGGTCCGGGCGTGCTGCCATTCTGCCAGTGCCATCATGATAATTTCACTGTACCTGTATCAGTGAGTGACAAATAAACCTTCCATCTTGAATCCTTTTGCCAGCATCATTCTTGTGAGAGCAACAAAGGGTTGTGTAGTTGTCTGTTGGTTTGTATCATTTATGTTGTTCTGTAAAAGTGGTGGTATTAGGGCTTGTTTGTTTGTGTGCATGTGCCTCGACGGAGCGGGCGGTATAGTTAATGCTATCTGCGCGCTGGTTGTGGTGGGCTGGTCTGGGCCAAATTCACGCGAAAATGACCGAGGCAAATTCTTGTCCCAGTCCAGCCCTGTACAGCACCACTCAGTTCAGATAGGTCTGATTTTTAACATAGAATAGGCCTCATGGGGTCTTAATGGGTTATACAAGGAGCAGAGCAATCATGGTGTGGCGCCTATACCTGGACATAATGCGTTGCAGGTGCTCCTCTGCACGGACATGCCCTCGCAGAACAGCCCCCCGTTGAGAGGGGCGGGGTGTGTGCACGTGCGCGAACGCCTCTGCATGCCCCGCCCACAGCGCACGTTGCAGGAGGACCAGTCGGCCCACGAGGACCAGCCTCCGTTTACTGGAGGAGGAGGAGAAAAGAAACAAAAGAGAGACACCCTATAAGCAATGGTGGAATGGAAAAACATTACATGCGTGTGACGTGTGTGTGTGTGTGTGTGTGTGTGTGTGTGTGTGTGTGTGTGTGTGTGTGTGTGTGTGTGTGTGTGTGTGTGTGTGTGTGTGTGTGTGTGTGTGTGTGTGTGTGTGTGTGTGTGTGTGTGCGCGTGTGTGCGTGGTACTGTAGTAGTACCTCACAATTCTTCTCAAGTACAGTATACTGCCAGAATAAATGCAATTCCCGTTTCACCACTGTGACTGTGACACTGCAGAGATGTCAAAGCGTTCCTCCAAAGCAATTATCTCCTTCCACAACTCCCCCCTCCCCCTTCTTCAAGTTCCCCTTCTTTTCGTATATGGAAATAACGATAACGATGGGAATCATGCAACAAATTTCACCCTTTTTTTTTTACTTCTGTAAACTGTGATGTGACAATGAAGTTGAGAATACATTCTTGTTTTGATCCTCACAGTTTGAACTTACTTTCTACTTCACTCTTCTCAACAATATATTATTTTATATAGAAAGATATAATCTAATATAAGTTTTCAATCGCAACTTAAAAGACATGTGATGTCAGTGTAATGTGTTCCTCCGATCCAACAGCTTACTGGGCTGTAGCCACGGGGTACATACGGCCTCTCGCAATATTACATAATCGCCTAATCGCAATTATTTAAGATAATCACAATTGTTTTGCATAATCATCTCCATGTTGAAAAATGCTCATACATTTTCCCAAAATAGCAGAAATAGCACATCTACAAGCTTGCGACGCTTTGCAAGCATGTAGATCAGCCATTTCCGCAATTCTTATGTTTCATTTTATTTGTAGCCTTGTGCAATTTGAAACTACGAAGCCTATACATTATAGCCTATACAGAAATGTAATTTGTATTATTATTTATATATTCCATGGCAGAAACACGATTAAATCGTTAAAGCGCAATGATTTACTATTAATCGTCAACATAAATGATGTAATCGTGACAGCCCTATACATACGCACATCGTCTCCCCCATACGATTTGATTGATTGAAATATTTATTAACAGTTTGCAGAATTACAGTACATTTCAAGCACAAACTCAATACAAAGGCTGTTAACTGTGAGTGGACGACCCAATTAAGCATTACACTTGTTTACAAGAGGGTCCACCATGTTCAATTCATCACAAATCGATCACATAAGACATACATCTGAGTCACTGTTAACATACCAAGGATACGTATGTGATGTCACCGTCATACAGGCGAGAGACAGCGTTACATTGCGATGGTTCAAAGACCATCAGTGCACACTGCTTTGGTTGTGAATTGTTATTAAGGCTTTGTGTGCCCACACTTTCAAAATAGTGACCCAGGGTGCCCAATGTTATTTTTGTCATTTTTGTATTCGTTATGAAAATCACAAAAACAATTTAAAAAAAAACGTCCTGGTCACCGCATATGGTAATTCCCAGGACGTCTGTGGACGTCTTGGGCACAAAATGTGTTAAGTTACTATTATAACTCAAGACAACATCAGGAAGGATTTGACTGTGTTAAACAAACTAGTGTGCCAAGTGGTGGCCTATATATACGTGCGGACAGATGACTGATGGGCCTCGACTGCTGGAAAAAGCTGAGACTGGATTGTCAGAAGAAGTTGTCTTTCGCTGGCGTTCTGCTAAAACAAAAGGAGCCGCTCTGGTGTTTCGATAGACGTCGAGAAAAGTAAATGTGGAAACACTGCAATTAATGAGCTGTGGAGTTTTTCCCCACAGTGGAATAGCAGCTTGTTGTTTCCTTCTTCACAGAGCAGCCAACGGAACGGCAAAAGAAAAGAGCTCGTAAAGACCTGCAGGTAGCCTAGTATGTATGCTAAAACACAAAAAGGTGCTAAATAAATGGAACCAAATGAACCCTTAGGGTCGATCCATTTGGTTCCATTTGTACACCAGATTTGGACAGCCTCGGTTAATTTAATTAACACTTCAGTTAATTAACAGTTGATGAAGTAACTGTTAAGTTAACTGAACAGCGTGAGGGTAACCTGAGGGTGAGGTTAACACCACTCAGTTTATGTAATTAATCGACGGTGGATACATTAGCTGACGGTTGTACTGTGTCTGCCTGGATATGTACCAGAAATCATCTGAATACTGGTATGTGTACAATTACACTGTCTGTAAGATCTTGACTCCTGTCAGAGTGTACAAATGTGTGCTATTTGTCACTCCACGTAATGCTACGGTCTGTCAGCAGGGAGTGTTGAGCGGAACGAGGTGTAGCGACGAAATTGGGGATAAAAATAAGAAATAATGTCTTGCAGTGTACATTATTATTATTATTATTTGGGGCGGCTGTGGCTCAGGAGGTAGAGCAGGTTGTCCAATGATCCCTGGGTCGGCGGTTCGAATCCCGGTTCCTCCTGTCCACTGATCGCCGCTTCACCTCCCAATGTATGAATGAATGAACCATTGTAAAGCGCCTTGGAGCACTTGGAAAAGCGCTATAAAAATGCAATTCATTATTATATTACACTGGGACCCAGACAGGATCAAATGAAGGCAAGTGCATCTTACCGTAGACAACCACGGTGGCCGTGGAGCTACGTCTCTTGGCCACGATGTTACTGGCTACGCACGTGTAGTTCCCAGAGTCTGACAGATGGGCCTCTGGAATGATGAGGTTCTGATCCACTCTGGAGTCGACCATCCCATCCAGGTTCACAGGCTCCTCGTTCTTCAACCACTCCACCTTCACAAAGACATTAAATGCAAACAAACACTATGACTTAAAGGAGAATTCCATGCTAGAAGGCTTTCTTACCTTTCTTTGTAGTTGTTACGTCCCCACCAAAGAGGTCCAGGTGTTTGTTTGTGCAAAAACTCCTTATTGGCTATTTCCCCTACCATAAGCCCTCAATGAATTGCATTGAATGGGAATTGAATGGGGCTATGGGGTGTTGTGCTAATTCGCTTATTTCCATCGAAATAAGTAGTAAAGTGTGCCGCTTGGGATATCTTTGGTGGGGACGTAACAACTACAAAGAAAGGTAAGAAAGCCTTTTAGTATGGAATTCTCCTTTAACATCTGATGTCAGTGAGGTATTTTAGCTGATAACATCCGTTGACACTGTACATTAATGTCACCCTGTGGAATCTTCAAAGTTTCCCGAGGCCAAGGACCCCTTATAGCTGCGAGAGCGATGAAGCATGTTTTTGTATTTTTTGTATTTCTCCTTTAACGGTGAATGAAGAATACAAAAAAGTAAAAGTTAACAGTGTAAAAGTTTAACAACAGCAAAACTATATAATAAAATCAGTTTCTAAACCCTCACACAACTCTTACAGTATAATATAAGTGTCATGTATCCTGTCATTTTCTCACTACTTCCAAAACACACTCCTTTTCCACTCAAACTGGGATGAACGGCATCACACACAAGGAGCAACCAGGAGTGTTCTTAAGGGTGTGCGCGTGGGTTTCAACACAAGCCAAGTTCTCTCTCTAAAGTATTTTTGGATATGAAATGTTCCATAGTCTTTTATGATTCTTTCCCGTATCAGGAATATCTTTTTACTTGTCATTTCACACACTTAGTGTTATGGTTTTCAACCATAACTGTTACAGCATTATGTCATGTCAGCTGCATGGTGTTAATTGTCTTTATTTTTGATAATACCAACTTTGTTTTCTTGTCTATAATCTTTCTGTTCATTTCAAGGTGAGATCTTGTGTTCCCCAATTTGCATTTTAATGTGTTTTCAGTGAACTCAAATGCCTGTGTTTTTCAACCACTCTTCTCAATAATTTTACGACACTCTCATTTGGGTCGACTTATGAATCAAAGTGTGATATTAGCGTAAATGTCATGAACCCAACAAACAAACAACAAGGTACTGTAATGAACCGAAAGAGAACAATGCAGCAGTGTTGATTTCGTTGACTAAAACTATGATGAAAAATGTCTGTCGACTACCATTTTTCACTGACGAAAAACTAAAGCCTAATATATTGACCATTTTGTCAACAAAGCTTGTAGATCGACACTTTTTGGAGAAGAGATTTGGGGTATTATTTTACTATTTTGAAAAACACTTTAACCCATTCTAGGCGGGAACCCCTTTTGGTGTTTTAACTAAGCATTATGCTATACTTTAGCTATTGAAAAATAGCAGATCTACAAGCTCATAGCGCGCCACGAGTGGCGTGATACGAGCTTGTAGGTCTGCTATTTTTGAAAAATCGTAAAAATGCGGCACAAATCTTTGAATATATATTCTTTCAGAGCGAACGTTTTTTTTATTTCGACGTCAGGCCTAAATGGGTACTTAAAACAGTTAAAATAGCCGATCTACATGTAATGTATAGCTAATTTCACTATTTTTAAAATGTTTTTCAAGATTCTAAAAGAACAAAGAAAATAGACACAAGGGGTATACGGCGGTGCACAAGATAGGGCCCTTGGTGTGGAGGGGAAACAAAGTAGGGGGTTTAGTACAGACCCCTGGGGCACCCCTGGTCAATTTTGTGTAGGTTTAGTAGGTTACCCATTCCGGGTGGGATCCCTTTTGATTTTTCACCCCTTCAGGACGGGAACCCCTTCTTGTTGTGTACAGTATATAGCAACATAACACTTTTGAATAAAAACTATTCAATTGAAATTTGAATTTTTCATAAAACGTAGGTCAGTGTTTAGAATCGTCCTCAGCCCTAAATGGATTAAATTAACATTGAGATTTTTTTACTGTGTAATGCACAGGACTGAACCACCCTCAGGGAGATCGAAATCAGGTCAACAGCATCTGCTTGTCTATGATTCTGAATTATAAAACTTAAAAGAACGGTGTGTTGGTGTGTCTCCATGTTCGCTTGGCTGGCTCTGTAAATTGCTATTAACTTGCCATTAGTTGGAGCTTTTTCATTGAGAGAGACTCACTCAGGCGTCAGGGAGTGGGGTTTGATTTATGGCAGTGCACTGAACATTACTGCAAGCTTGTGTGTGTGTGTGCATGCATTAGCCTACTATACTTGAGTCCATGTACTCAGGTACTGTACTTAAATACAATTTCTAGGTATTTTTAGTAGTACTAAAGGAGTACACCTACTTCCAATGTTCTATAATTTTGCTTCTACATCTCAGGCATAATATTGTACTTTTAATTGTCATTATTTGAAAACTTCAGTTACTAGTTACTTTATTATTATTTTGATTAGCCTATTATTACAAAACCGTGCACTTCAGACCTATATACTTTTGAATTTTGAAAATAGCCGACACACAACGTGTTGTGAGCTTGTAGAACTGCTATTTCTTTAATAAATTGTATACATTTTGAAAACTTGTGAAATTGGACCTTCTGCATAACAAGTACTTTTACTTTGGGTACTTTAAGTACAGTTTGATACCAATAATTTTGAAGTCCATTTTGAATAACAAACTTTTATTGTAACAGAGCATTTCTAAATGTTGATATTGATACTTTTACTCAAGTAAAAATAAAAAACGTCAGTACTTCTTCCACCACTGCTTGTGAGGAAGTATAGTTTGAGAAATAGGCATTGTGAGGAACAAGATAAATGCAGCTTTGCCCTCTATATGCCCTCAGTACCCGCATACCTGTCAAACTACCTCAAAAAAGTAAGCGACTCCCACAGCCACAATACAAGAGGAAGCGAGAACAACAACAAATTCTCCTTCTACAGCACTGCTACCCAAGTGTGGAATTCCCTGACTCCCTCCCCCCAAAAATGCAAATCCCTGGCATCCTTTAAAACAGGCCTGAAAATCCACCTTTCAGCATGCCAAAGGGAGAGGAAATGAGTACCCCCCACCCCCCACCCCTTTAGTCTAGTGACTACCGCCACCTTCTTATAACCCCCCGTCTTTGTTCCCCAACCTACATATGTTATTTTTACCTTGTATGATGATTTGAATTTTGTGGTTATTGTTCATGTCATGATTATGAATTGAATACCCAGGACCTGAATGGTGATCATTTTGGACATGTGTTTGACTGTACCCTGTACTGATTACATTTCTGCCAATAAAGTATTCAATCAATCAACACACACAGTCACAAGGTGCGTTTCCATAAAGCCTTTTTTTTGCGCATTAAGGTTCTTTCGCAAAATCTCCTGGATGGAAACACCTCAAAATGCGCATAAGTCTGCATTTTTCGCAAAAACACTTTTTCGCTATAGAAGGTGGCGGATTTTGGGGCTATATCGAAAAAGTGAAATGCGCAAATGGGTTATGGAAACACTTGCGGAAAATATTTCTAATTAGAAAGCATTGAACTCGTATTATATCGCTTTTAACAGTTGGAAAAGAAGAAAACACACGCGATGGTGAGTATAGTGGACTTGTGGAGTGATCGAACGGGAGGGTGGGTGGGATGTGGATACATAAATTATTAAATTTACACACTCGAGTCTCGAAGCCTCTGTCTGCAGGCTGAGGCTCTTTTGCTCTCCCCGGTGAGGGCGTTCGCCGTTGATCATGAAGTTAGATCGGTGATATTTCTCCTAAACAGCTCGGAACGAAACGGACGAGAGGAGACTAGTCAAAATGGAAATGTACTGTCAAGTCGCAGGGCAGGGGTCCCGATCGTCCCTGTACTTTGAAAACGAAACTATACCAGCCCCTGTCTAGACAAAAACACACGCCTATTTATTTAACAGACAGCCTGTTTGAAAGACAGCCTGTCCCAGTGGCCAATCTGGACAGCGGACTTCATGCAGACCAACTTGAATAGCCTAAAAGAACGTCAAATGCACCGTGGTGAAGAACAAATCAGAGAAGTGTGTGTGTGTGTGTGTGTGTGTGTGTGTGTGTGTGTGTGACATGATCAAATAATCGTGTAAGATTATCCTGTAGTGTGTGATGCAGATGCTATCAGATTTCAGACATCAAACGGTAAAATAAATGTCAGATAATATGCGCCTCTCTGCGCGTCTCACTTGACTGGCAAAATAGCGCCATCTAGGCCTACTGCTTATTTAATATCTCCAAAGAAGCGCATTTTGTCAGTGGATGGAAACAAGAAAAATACGCTTTTCTTTTTTCGAATTACTTACTTATTCGCTTCCTATTTTCGAAATGTTTTGATGGAAACCCACCTACTGTCACAGTCACACACACAGTCACACACACACACACACACACACACACACACACACACACACACACACACACACACACACACACACACACACACACACACACACACACACACACACACACACACACACACACACACAATTTACAATTTACAATTTAGGCATTTAGCAGACGCTCTTAATCCAGAGCAATTTACACACACACTCCAATGCTAAAGGATTCATAAACATACTCCTATCTCTGATATATTTTCCCAGATTATGCTTTGGGAGAAACAAGCCACATTGAACTGCTTATAAAGTCGTGGTTAAAAAGTTTATTTTCCCTTTTTTTCGCTGGAAAGATGAGAGACTCGTCTCTTATAAATAATAATAATCTGTGGAACTCGAAAAATGAGTAAAAACACTGCAATGTGATTGTTTGTGTGTGGGTGTGTGTGTGTGTACGTGTGTGTGTGTACGTGTGTGTGTGTGTGTGTGTGTGCGTGCGTGGCCTATCTATACTGCATGGTGAGAGTGCACATTACTTTACTATTACATTCTACAAGGCAATATGACTACAGCCAACACAGTGTGGCAGAGATTGCTTTGCTCTTGCAACGTGCCCGGGAAGAAAAACATAAATGGAGCTGGAAAGTCAATAAAGAAGTAATGTCATCTGTCATGTTTACCCCTTTGATGTCCCAATAAATATATCATCATGCGCCTTTAACTACTGAAGCCCTATAGGCTATACATTGCGGTACGGCATATTACAAACATGTCCGCTCGCTCACTCACTCACTCACTTACTCACTCACAAAGTACAATAATTGAGTAGTTTAGTTTAGTTTATTAGTTTGTTTTTTTTGTCCATACAAAAAACATTCTTAGTTCAGTTTATAATAATACAAATACAAATATATATGTATACCCCTTTTACAGGTTTTCAAACAAAAACAGTTCATGTGTCTTATTTCTACTGAACAATGTAATATTCAAATAAAATTTTTTTTTTTTTAAACAAGCAAAACAATATGCTAATAATAGTCACAGTAGTAACATTTTCACACAAAAAACCCAAAAGAAACAAATGGCACTTCATAGCACTATGGCCACTTGATTTGAGCCTTTACTCTGTGTAGCTATTTAATACTTTGTTTTAGAACACCTTCTTAAGTGTATCCTTAGCTCCACAGTCTTTCAGCTCATCATCACATCTATTCCACAGCTGCACACCCTTTATCGTTATACAATTACTTCTCACGTTGATCCTTGCTTTTTTTTGTTTAGACATTAAACATACATTTTCCTCTGAGTGAATAACAGCTCTCTCTCATTGTGAACAACCCTTGGATACAGTCTGGAAGTTTTTTTTTTTTTTTTTATTCTTTATTTACCCAGGGAAGTAGCTGAGCACAGGTGCTCATTTTCAGCAACGCCCTGCACATAGACAGACAGACACACACACACACACACACACACGCACACACACACACACACATTAAAACCTGGGAGCTGACCAGTACAACCACAGTCTTATACTACCACTAAGCAGCTCCAGGGGGAGCAGTTGGGGGTTCAGTGCCTTGCTCAAGGGCACTTCAGCGGTGTTGGGTGAGTGATGACAATCACTTCCCCAAACAGATTTTTACTGCCCGTCCGGGGAATCGAACCGGCAACCTTTCGGCAACAAGGGCGCTCCTCTAACCCTTAGGCCACCACTGCCCCAGTGTTTTAATTTTAGCTCTAAACAGTATCTCTAATGTTTTTAAATCAACTAAATCCTTACATTTCAAAGCACGACATTTTACAAATAATGCATTGGTAGGGTGAATATAGTCAGCCCCATTTACAATCCTTTTTTTTTTTTCTTTTTTTTTTTTTTTTTTTACAGTAGGGTGATACAGTTTGTATTGGTTGTATAGGTGTTGCCCCAGACTTCAGCACAGTATGTGATATATGGAGTTATGAATGAGCAGTACTTTACTTTATGAGCAGTACTACATTATATATCCTGATATATAATGACTTCTGCTCCAGGATATGTGTAGTTTTGTGCAGTATTGCAATAGATTTCGATATTTTTGCTTTTATATACTTTATATGAGGTTTCCAATTTAGTTTATTGTCAATGATTACTCCCAAGAATTTGTTCTCACCACACACTTTCTATTTCTACTGAGTCAATCCTGAGTTTGATGTCCTCACTGATTTTACGGTTTCCAAACACAATAAAAATTAGTTTTGCTTACATTCAGTGATAGCTTATTTATATCAAACCATTTCTTTAAATTCTTCAACTCCCCTTCGACTGTATCCAAAAGTTCATTCTTTCTTTTTCCCAGAGCAAAGTAAAGTTGTATCATCTGCAAAATTAACAAATTGTAACCGGTTTAATACTCTAGTCTAGAGTAGTGGAGTAGAAGAAAAAGTATTGAAAATTGCAAATACTTGAGAGTACATGTACTTGCGGTACTTTCTAGGGTAGTGAATCAGTGGAAGATGTTTGAACCTTTTCGTGGAGGGAATGAAAGCTAGACAAGACACTATGGGCCCTATTATGCGTGTCTTAAGTACCAGGTCTTATTACTTAACTTAAGACCTGGAGGCGTGATCAATGCCATTTGGCTATTCTGAGTGGCCAAACAGCATTGACCACGCCTCCAGGTCTTAAGTTAAGTCATAAGACCTGGTACTTAAGACACGCAAAATAGGGCTCTATAGAAGCACCGATCAGGAGGAGGAAATGGACATGGATAGGACACACACTGCGAAGACACAACAAATCAATAACAAAACATTCACTAACATGGAACCCAAAGGGCAAGAGGAAGAGAGGAAGGCCTAGAGAGCCACCTGGAGAAGAACCACAGAACAGGAGATGAAGGCACAAACGGCTGTCATGGCAACAACTGGAGCGGAGGGCACAAAGACCGAAGGTGATGGAGGAGTCTCATCAATGGCCTATGTTCCTCAGGGAATTTAAAGGTATATTCAGTGATTTCGCTTCATTCAAATATCACTTATTTTTTCTTTGTATTTGGATAATCCTCCCTACTATAGAGTGTGCTGACCATATAAGGAGTTCCTCCCTGTCCCCAGTGAGCCCCTGGGGTCAAAAAACCCTAGTTTCAGTTTTGGTGGCAGGTGGCAAAGCCTTCATCCAATCAGGATGAGAGGGGCCTTCCTCCAATCATGTGTGGGGGCGGGCCTTGGTGCACATGCTGTTGCACTTCCCCCCCACTGTAGAGTGTGTGCATGTGCACATTTTGTTACCGGGGTGGACTGGGTGGTTTTCCAAATCACCCAAATCACTGAATGCTCCTTTAAAGGCCTAAGTAAGTAAGTAAGTAATGAAAGCTACATTTGTGAACTTGTCCAGCTCTCTCCCCCCAGGCTATACACACGGCCGAGCCAGCGCCACAGGGTACACTGTGATAACAAGGTGGTCCGTGGAGTTCTGCCAGCCGGTCTGCCCAGTGATGCCGTGCCAGTTTGGCCCACTGGGCTGCAGTGTCTGCCATGCCATGGGCCCACCTGAGGGATTGTGTGAGGATTTAGTGGAGGTTATACGCTGTGGGGGGGTCTCCACATGAATTCGAGGGGCATGACAGCGAAGTGGCAATTTTAAGACCTTTTTAAATAGGCTATATACCTAAAAGAAAATCTAAAGTAATCAACAAACTATATGCCAGTGGTTCCCAAACTTTTTTGTGTCAAGGACCCCCAAATCAACATTCATTAGGCCACGGACCCCCCATTTGAAAACATATGCCAGTGACCCCGATAAGGGAGGATTTTTACGGCTCTAGCAGTGATTCCGAAACGAATTCATTTCATGAACCCCCAGTTTCACACGCATTATGCTACGGACCCCCAATGTAGTGGCATTTCTATCTCTGGTACCCCAATTTATATTGTGAAACCACTGTTAATTGAACTCAGAGAGTGTACAAATGGAACCAAATGGACCCGTTAGGGTCCATTTGGTTCCATTTGTACACTCTCTGAGTTACAGACCCATAAGGGTCCATTTGGTTCCTTATATCTCTAATTGAGCTAGGTACCACCTGGAACTCCCTCAAGTACCCCTAGGGGTCCCCGGACCCCACTTTGGGAACCCGTGCTATATGCTATAATAACTGGTCAAACAAGACAATAATTTGATGACCGGGTCATCGGTCAGTAGGAGACTCCACAATTGAGTCTCCTACTGGAGTCTCCGCCTTTCATAAAATGATTGGCTTAAGGAACGTGACAAAAATCAAAACATCCTGAATTCAAGGCTTTATTATGGGGTGTGTATTAATACATAAGAATAATAAGTCAATTGTGTATGAACTACTCCTTTAAGGACTCTGCGCATGCTTAATTAAGCCATTCTTGTTGAGCTATTTAACGCATTGTTTTGTGGTTTTTGTTCTTGTTTAATCTCTGTCCTTCCCACTGTCTCCAGTGCGTCTATAACCTTGTTATGTTATTTATTTACATTGTGTGATGGTAGAATAATAATCTCCTTGTCTGGAGGGAGAATGATAATGCATAACGCTGACGCCGAGGAGGCTTAATGCATTTAGGCCTGACATCGAACTTTCTCTTTAAAATGTATTTTTTTCTATATCAGTGGTTCTCAATATTTCATGTCAAGAACCCCAAAAATTACATGTAATATGCCGCCGACCCCCATCTGAAAATATGTTGTTCCAGGGAACCCCCCAGAATCAAAGATTTGAGTTAAAAACTGAAACTCTGAAAGAATATATATTCAAAGATTTGAGGCACATTTTCACGACTTTTCAAAAATAGCAGACCTACAAGCTCGTAGCGCGCCACTCGGTGGTGCGCTATGAGCTTGTAGATCTGCTATTTTTCAATAGCTAAAGCATAACATAATGCTAACACCAAAAGGGGTTCCCGCACAGAATGGGTTAAACCAGCCTGATAAGGGACTGACCTGGGAGGAAGCGAGGTGGAAGGATTTGCTTAATTAGCATATCATTGTTTTTGCTTAATTGGCAGTGAGCAGCGCAGCAGTGGAGCCACACCTATAATCCTATGATCCATATGCCAGACAGCATGTCTACTGGCAACAGCATGCATTCGAGTCAACATCAATGTATTGGTGCAAAAAAGTAATAAAAGTATCAATATAGACATACTTACATACATACAAGTAAAAGTACTGGCATCAAAATATACTTAAAGTACCAAAATAAAGTACGAAGAATGTCCCATTTCAAGTTATCAAATGTAAAAAAAAAATGTTTGTTTAAGTAACTACTAGTAACAAAAGCTGTCAAATAATTGTAGTGGAGTAAAAGCACAGTATTTGGATCCGAGATGTAGTGGAAGAGAAGTAAAAGTATTGTAAATTGCAAATGCTAAATTAAATTACAAATACCTCCACATTGTACTTAAGTACAGTACTTACATTTACTTACTCAGTAAATGTACTTTCACCACTGGTATGTGCCATAATAGAGCTTGTATACCACGTCCTCAGGGGGTCCTCGAGGAGGTGCCAGGGAGTCCCCGGCCAAACGACTGTCAGTCAGTGGTGGAAAGTAACTAAGTACATGTACTCAAGTATTGCACTTATGTGAAAAATTTGAGGTAACTTTAAGCTTTTGAAATAAAAACGTTTGAGAACCACTGCACAATAAAAGGAACATAGCCTTAACCCATTTTGGGCGGGAACCCCTGTTGGTGTTAGCATTACGTTATGCTTTAGCTATTGAAAAATAGCAGATCTACAAGCTCATAGCGCGCCACCGAGTGGCGCGCTACGAGCTTGTAGGTCTGCTATTTTTGAAAAACCGAAGAACGACTGACATAGAAACATAGCTTTTTCAGAAAACTGTCAGGATGTAGAAGACATTTTTAGAAGGTTAGGAAGGTAGGTTAATTAGTATCATCAGCAACACCTGTGAAGGAAGTAGAGGGAAGCTGGGGCCCGGAAGTAGGAAGAGTTATTCTGTGTGCACTGAGCCCATTAGGAAGCACATGGAGCCGTACAGGTCTCTAACTCTGAGAGTGTGCGACTGTAACCACATGGTCCAATCATTCACAGGCTCATTTGTATGCTCTCAGAGTTAATCCATTTTGACCTGGGAACGATTCTACAAATGTCTTCTAAATCCTGACAGTTTTCTCGAAAAACCCACGTTTCTATGTCGGTCATTCTCAAACATTTTCATGTGAAGGACCCCCCAAAAAATTTGTAATTGGCCGCCGACCCCCATCTGAAAATATGTTGTTCCAGGAACTCCCCCAGAAACTAAGATTTGAGTTAAAAATGTTCGCTCTGAAAGACTATATATTCAAAGATTTGTGCCACATTTTTACGATTTTTCAAAAATAGCAGACCTACAAGCTCGTAGCGCGCCACTCGGTGGCGCGCTATGAGCTTGTAGATCTGCTATTTTTCAATAGCTAAATTATGTTAATGTTTAAAACACCAAAAGGGGTTCCCGCCCAAAATGGGTTAAACAAACACTGGGTGGTCCCATGGGGGAAAAAAATCGTATCAAAACTGGGGCTGCTTGAAATGAAAAAAGGCTGATCGTCACTGAACCAAGCATTAATCATAGCCCCCCCGTCCCCATCAGGTGTAATAAGTGATACGTCCATCATAGTGGAAATGAGAGCCGTATATAATCGCTCTACGTTCACATTCAGTTAAAAGGGAATTGGAAACCACGTGAAGGCAATCACAGCGTAGCCTATTGCAACCAGATCAGCTTTCATTCCGTCCGATTCAATTAACTTTTGAGTTTCTATCGGTGATGCCTTTCCTCTTCCCGACACCCTAATACAATATGAATGTTACTATGAATGGTACAAACTATGCCCTGATACAATATGAATGTTACTATGAATGTTACAAACGATGCCCTGATACAATATGAATGTTACAAACTATGCCCTGATACAATATGAATGTTACAAACTACGCCCTGATACAATATGAATGTTACAAACTATGCCCTGATACAATATGAATGTTACAAACTACGCCCTGATACAATATGAATGTTACAAACTATGCTCTGATACAATATGAATGTTACAAACTACGCCCTGATACAATATGAATGTTACAAACTACACCCTGATACAATATGAATGTTACAAACCACGCCCTGATACAATATGACTGTTACAAACTACGCCCTGATACAATATGAATGTTACAAACTACGCCCTGATACAATATGAATGTTACAAACCACGCCCTGATACAATATGAATGTTACAAACTATGCCCTGATACAATATGAATGTTACAAACTACGCCCTGATAAAATATGACTGTTACAAACTACGCCCTGATACAATATGAATGTTACAAACTATGCCCTGATACAATGTGAATGTTACAAACTATGCCCTGATACAACACTCTGAATGTTACAAACTATGCCCTGATACAATATGAATGGTACAAACTATGCCCTGATACAATATGAATGGTACAAACTATGCCCTGATACAACACTCTGAATGTTACAAACTATGCCCTGATACAATATGAATGGTACAAACTATGCCCTGATACAACACTCTGAATGTTACAAACTATGCCCTGATACAATATGAATGTTACAAACGACGCCCTAATACAACACTCTGAATGGTATAAAAACTATGTCCTGATTCATGAAACTGGAGTCCGATTTGATTCACTCTGAGGGTCATTAACACAATCAGTACCGGGATTTTCTTAGACGCTAGAGTGCCAGAAGATATGGGAGGTTTTACTCTGAAAAGCCCCGCCTTCCGTCCGTCCCCCCCCAAAACCGGTAGGCATAATGTTGCATCATTACCTCGCGATGATGGTCACGCTAAAGTCTCCCTAGAAGAGTTAATATTCCAAACGAGAGGCTTGTAGAAGTCAGAAATGAAGACAGAAGTATGCCCTTTTGGTAAAAACCATGGAGAGCTCCCTAGATTAGGAGATACGAGGCTCCATATGGGGAAAATGAACAGGGGATTATTTCCTGAGCCCTAGTCGGGGGCGGGACTGCGACGCTCTATAGTGGTCTCTTAGCTTGCTTATGATCTGTTTTGACTATTTCTAGGTATTTGATGTATTACCATGTGTTGTTCTGGCTTATTGTAAATCACTCTGGATTAACCCATTCTGGGCGGGAACCCCTTTTGGTGTTAGCATTATATTACGCGCTACGAGTTTGTAGGTCTGCTATTTTTTTTAAATCGAAGAACGACTGACATAGAAACATAGCTTTTTCAGAAAACTGTCAGGATGTAGAAGACATTTTTAGAATCTGATCTCAGGTCAAAATGGGTTAAGAGCGCCTAGTAAATGCCTAAATTGTAAATTGAAGGAAAAAGAAACAAACAAAGTACAGAGCCAAGTTAAGTCATTTAAATGTCTGCAAATACCCATTAACATGAATCCAACATACACTGATGATAGGCTTGGTATAGTGCTGTCAAACAAGACTATGAAGCCATCTACCAAATCTATGAAAAATAATCCTTCAGTCTCTTTGCTTTATCTCCATCTAGTCTCTGGAAACATTATGTTTATCCCTGAATAATGGCATTTTAACCCATTTTGACCTGAGATCAGATTCTAAAAAATGTCTTCTACATCCTGACAGTTTTCTGATAAAGCTATGTTTCTATGTCAGTGGTTCTTCGATTTTTGAGTGGTGCAACCACTCCAAGGAACAGCAATGTCCGTGTTAACCTATGTTTGTGTGTGACTCATGTGTGACTCATGAGTACCAGTAGGGGCGCTGTTGTGCCAGAGACAGAGAGATAATTACAGAGAGAGACAGAGAGAGAGAGAGAGAGGGGGGAGGGGTGGGGGGTGGGTAGCACCACTCAGTTCACACGGGTGTGATTTTTCAAAAATAGCAGACCTACAAGCTTGTAGCGCGCCACTCGGTGGCGCGCTATGAGCTTGTAGATCTGCTATTTTTCAATAGCTAAAGCATAACATAATGCTAACACCAAAAGGGGTTCCCGTCCAAAATGGGTTAAGCACTTCAAATGACGCACGAGCCAATTTACTGATTAATTACACTGGGGAAGTTAATGTGGGCCTAATGATTGTGAAACAGTTGCATTATTATTTTCCTTTCATTATTCAGAAGGCTCTTTCGTCTTACACTGTATAGAGTTTCCTTTGAGGGATGCGTGCGATCGCCTCCCTGACACTTAACATACCGATATGTATTCTTAAATTGTTTTCTTTAAGCCCAGTTTAATTATTCATCAACCACTTTGATCTTTAATGTGATGTTTAATTCATGTTTTATGTTTAATCACACTGATAAGGATTAAGGAATAACATATATTCTCTTTAAACTTAAAAGATCCCCACCAAACACAGGACTGCCACCATATTTTGATTGTCCATTTTGTATACATGTCATGCATTATTGAGATTTTCTTTCACACCAGAACTGTCCTATAGCCAATCAACAGGCCGTACCCTGAGCGGTCCTATAGCCAATCAACAGGCTGCACCGTGAGCGGTCCTATAGCCAATCAACAGGCTGCACCGTGAGCGGTCCTATAGCCAATCAACAGGCCGTGCCGTGAGCGGTCCTATAGCCAATCAACAGGCCGTGCCGTGAGCGGTCCTATAGCCAATCAACAGGCCGTACCGTGCGTACCGTGAGCGGTCCTATAGCCAATCAACAGGCTGCACCGTGAGCGGTCCTATAGCCAATCAACAGGCCGTACCGTGAGCGGTCCTATAGCCAATCAACAGGCCGTGCCGTGAGCGGTCCTATAGCCAATCAACAGGCCGTACCGTGCGTACCGTGAGCGGTCCTATAGCCAATCAACAGGCCGTACCGTGAGCGGTCCTATAGCCAATCAACAGGCCGTACCGTGAGCGGTCCTATAGCCAATCAACAGGCCGTGCCGTGAGCGGTCCTATAGCCAATCAACAGGCCGTACCGTGAGCGGTCCTATAGCCAATCAACAGGCCGTGCCGTGAGCGGTCCTATAGCCAATCAACAGGCCGTACCGTGCGTACCGTGAGCGGTCCTATAGCCAATCAACAGGCCGTGCCGTGAGCGGTCCTATAGCCAATCAACAGGCCGTACCGTGAGCGGTCCTATAGCCAATCAACAGGCCGTACCGTGAGCGGTCCTATAGCCAATCAACAGGCCGTGCCGTGAGCGGTCCTATAGCCAATCAACAGGCCGTACCGTGAGCGGTCCTATAGCCAATCAACAGGCTGCACCGTGCGTACCGTGAGCGGTCCTATAGCCAATCAACAGGCCGTGCCGTGAGCGGTCCTATAGCCAATCAACAGGCCGTACCGTGCGTACCGTGAGCGGTCCTATAGCCAATCAACAGGCCGTACCGTGAGCGGTCCTATAGCCAATCAACAGGCCGTACCGTGAGCGGTCCTATAGCCAATCAACAGGCTGCACCGTGCGTACCGTGAGCGGTCCTATAGCCAATCAACAGGCCGTACCGTGAGCGGTCCTATAGCCAATCAACAGGCCGTACCGTGAGCGGTCCTATAGCCAATCAACAGGCCGTACCGTGAGCGGTCCTATAGCCAATCAACAGGCCGCACCGTGAGCGGTCCTATAGCCAATCAACAGGCCGTACCGTGAGCGGTCCTATAGCCAATCAACATGTATGGATGGATTAATAACTAACTTTTGAAAAAAGCAGATGTGCAACAGATGTGCTCACAACTTGTAGATCGGCCTATTTCAAAAAGCAAAAGTGTAGGTCTGAAGTGGTTTTGTAATAATAATGACAATCTACAAAGCAAGAACCAGCAGTAACTAAAGTTTTCAAATAGTTTTAGTGGAGTACAAAAAAACCACAATTTCTGTCTCATGCAGTGGAAACTATTGAATTGAAAGAAACTCATCAACATTTTACTAAAGTACAGTACTTGAGTAATGTAAGTGGTTACACTGTCTACAATCACAGTATTCTATATGCATATACCTCTACTGTCAAATGTCATATTTACAGATAAATCTACACAGCGGTCCACTGCACTTATCTCAAACTATGTGTTCTGTTTACATTAGTTCAGCATCAGATGCTCTGGCACCGTGACGATATGCAAATCGCAGAAAGATGAAAAATAAACAGCCGTGACTGATCGAAAGTGTGTCCCGGAATCCAAATACATTTCAGACAGATCCTGTTATCGCATTTTGGGCGGGAACCCCTTTTGGTGTTAGCATTATGTTATGCTTTAGCTATTGAAAAACAGCAGATCTACAAGCTCATTACGAGCTTGTAGGTCTGCTATTTTTGAAAAATCGAAGAACGACTGACATAGACACGTAGCTTTTTCAGAAAACTGTCAGGATGTAGAAGACATTTTTAGAATCTGATCTCAGGTCAGAATGGGTTAAGACGCTCAGTATTCATTTATCCATTGTACACACGTATACGCTCCCGGGAGTTAAGCCATTAAAACGAAAGCATCCGTGTAACCACTTTAACCACCAGTAACACGGCTTAACCCATTTAGACCTCGAAATTTAAAAAAAATCTTCTAAATCCTCCAATTTTCTGAAATTAATATTTTCACGATTTTTCAAAAAATAGCAGACCTACAAGCTCGTAGCGCGCCACTCGGTGGCGCGCTATGAGCTTGTAGATCTGCTATTTTTCAATAGCTAAATTATAACATAATGTTTAAAACACCAAAAGGGGTTCCCGCCCAAAATGGGTTAAGGGCGAGAAGCGACCGCAGGTCGCGGGGGAAACAACAGAGTTGTTCACCCGCGTTCACTTGCATTGAACTCATTTTCCCAGAAGCCCTTGCAAAGCCAGTGGATTATGGGTTGATTTCCGCTTACGTCATCATGACG
>NC_136802.1:37475598-37523098 GCF_951216825.1 Electrona antarctica | reverse complement strand
ATGCAACAATGTTGTATGCTAGATGTTAAGGTGTGAGTGAAGCCTTACACTACACTACGCTACTGTTTTTTTTTTTTTACCTGGTCCAGTGGGAGGGGCCTATCCTTTATATATAAGAAGGTTAAAGGAGTAGTTCACCCAAAGAATGACTTATTTTCTATCAATAAAATACACCATGAAGCCTTGAATTCTTGTACATTTGTTTGTTTATGTCACATTCCTAAACCAATGATTTGACGACCGGGTGGCTGCTCAGTAGGATACCCTTACTGACACTCTTTTAGGTCACATTCCCACCTAATACTTCGGTAGACTCAATGCGAATGGGCGGAGAATTTGGGATTCTTGCATATTTAATTTGCTGCGGTTTGCCTTCACACTGTCATCCGCAGCAATTGGAAACGCAGCAGGGGGACCTTTATCAATGTGTTCCATTCATAAACTAGCCTACACAGTGAAATCTATGGTGATAAAATTATACTCGTGCATGTGTCGTGCCGTCTGGGACTGTCCAGTCATCAAATTATTGGCTCAGGAATGCAAAACAAAAACAAAATCGTGTTCTTGAATGCAGGGCTTCATGGTGTGTGTAACTTTATTTTGTGAACTACTCCTTTAGTAGATTAACCCATTTAGGCCTGACATCGAGAAAAAAAAAAAAAGTTCGCTCTGAAAGAATATATATTCAAAGATTTGTGCCACATTTTCACGATTTTGAGCTTGTAGATCTGCTATTTTTCAATAGCTAAAGTATAACATAATGCTTAGTTAAAACACCAAAAGGGGTTCCCGCCCAAAATGGGTTAAAGGGCTGTCCTATAACAATAATGATGTCATCATCCACACTGATGAACCATAACATGCTGTCACTCAGTTTTTGTGGTTGAACAATAATATCTCCCTGTAAATTGAAATGGAGTGTGATTGTCAGTGTTCATCAGATCCTTCTGAGTGATCCCAGTGACATCGTTCCCCCTACTGTCGTTATCGCTGTGATTGTGGCGACGACGCCATCATCAGAGCTTCGGTTAGAGCTAGAAGAAGTCATATTTAGATGTGATAATTATGAAGTGATGTCTGTTGGTGTGAACGTAGCCTGGCTAATAAGCCAGACTCAAATCACACTGTCGTGTGGTATTTGAGTCTGGAGATGCTGTGTATGGATCTCGTTTCCCGGGGGTCGGGTTCAAACATTTTCTCTTTGACGCAATTGGTCAGAGCTACTGTCAGTCAAAGATCTCAAGCATTGAATGTCACTGTACCAAAGCCCGCCCATATTGCATACCGTGTCCCGATTGGCCACACCAGTTCTCTGGTGTAGGAAATGGGCGTACAATTGAGCCTCTCCAGACCGTAATCCGCCGGCAGGCTTTTTTTTTTTTTGCCAACGGCTGTTTCGGTCTGGCTGAGATCAGATTCTAAAAATGTCTTCTACATCCTGACAGTTTTCTGAAAAAGCTATGTTTCTATGTCAGTCGTTCTTCGATTTTTCAAAAATAGCAGACCTACAAGCTCGTAGCGCGCCACCGAGTGGCGCGCTACGAGCTTGTAGATCTGCTATTTTTCAATAGCTAAAGCATATCATAATGCTAACACCAAAAGGGGTTCCCGCCCAAAATGGGTTAAGGCACAGTGTGTGTCATTATTATAGACAATACACAGCAACATGAAGGTCATGCTTTTAAGGGCTTTATTTATAAGCTCAGTTGACATTATCCCTCTTATTACACGGCTGTTTACAAATTCCCTAGATCTCAGTGGTTTTCAAACCCAAGATCAAGATCCATTATTTATTTTTCCATTTGCGCCACGGACCACCACCATTTAGCTTCTCAGACCCAATACTTATTTTGTTGTCGTCGGATAATATTTTGTCCATAATTCCATGCTGTATTGATGTGGTACCATAGGAGGGATTAACAGGCAAACGTTAAAAAAACAACAATTCTTCTACATTTGATTGATTGATTGATTGATTCTTTATTGAAGTGTCATGCTTCCGAAGAAGCCCCGCCCATATGGACTCACAGGACACTTTTTACAGTTTACATGAACAATTACAATAAACCGACATGACGGTTTGCAAACAATGATCAATTGAATACCAAACTGACACTCCAGATCCTTACGAGCAGATTACATAATATATAACATAAAAAATAATACACCATTAGGCCTACATTGTCTAAAATGCGTAGACATCTTGCAAATTAAGTAATGAAGATGGTTTAATTTTACACTTTCAAGAGTTTAACCCATTTTGGGCGGGAACCCTTTTTGGTGTTTTAAGCATTATGTTATGCTTTAGCTATTGAAAAACAGCAGATCTACAAGCTCATAGCGCGGCACCGAGTGCCGCGCTATGAGCTTGTAGGTCTGCTATTTTTGAAAAATCGTGAAAATGTGCCTCAAATCTTTTGAGCACCACTGATACAGAAACATAAGGACATTTATTTATTTTTTCGACGTCAGGCCTAAATGGGTTAAAGGTATAGGGTTCATTTGGTTACCAACTCTCCATCATTTAGCTGGGGACCACCTGGAACCCCCTCAAGGACCACGTGGTCCCCAGAGACCACTGACCACCGCTGAAGAGGGAAAGAACGAGTCATATGGAGCCCTGGGAGATTCCGGTCAACAGCATATACGGTTTAAAGGACCACTTCACCACTTTTCAACCTATCTTCCTATAGTAGGTCCTCACAAATAATCATGAAAAAATTGTGCAATTCTTTTCTACTCAGTCTGTGTCTCATAGGAGGGCATTGGGGAGTTCAGAAACCGTCTTCCAGTGACATCATCGATGGGGAATACAAGCTAATAGAAACTGCAGGCTTACTAGTCCTGAAAAGTTGCAATGCGAAAATGGAAGCCATCGTTCTCACGATAATGAAAATCTAAACATTTTTGTAAAATAATGTTGTTAAAAAAAAATCTGCCTAATGATGATGTCACTGGAAGACGGTTTCTAAACTGCCCACGGCCCTCCTATGAGACACAGAGTAGAAAAAAATCGTGCCATTTTATCATGATTATTAGTGAGGACCTATTATATGAAGATAGGTTGAAAAGTGGTGAAGTGGTCCTTTAAGTGGTTAAGTCTATATAGGTATATGTGACAGAATACACAACACTTACTTACACATACTGTATGCCTCTTTTTTTGTAATGGTTCATACATTATGCAAACCACCTGTCTGACCGGCCCAGGCCCAGGTGGCCAGCTGGTCAGACATTAATGCAGCACTATACAGTTTGTAACTTTCCTCTTCTACCCTGGATTTGAACCCAGTTTCCTGCGCAAGTGCTGAAACTTTTACCTCATAGATATAAATCCTAGAGATGCCTAGGTTGGACACGTTTGGAGTGGCATCGGTCGCTGCAGTTCATTGGAGCGACCGTGTATCGCACTGTAAAGGTGGCCTTACACTAGCCGATAATCGGGCATTGTTGACGCTCGGGGGGTGCCCGACCGCTCAAAGCGCGATCGGGATCGGCCCAATCAACATCAAGAATGTTTGATATTTGCTCTGCCCCGCTTCCGATTATCCTGTAGTGTGTGGTGCTATCAGATTTCAGATTGAAAAAAATCGGCTAGTGTAAGGCCACCTTAAGGCAGAAGTCACAGCGCGTCTTTTCCGCTACTTATCAATTCAATCCAAAGGAGCTTTATAGAGGGTATGCACGTGACATCATCATCAAACCCAGAAGTTATGCAGGAATGCCCACTGAGTGGCAAAAACTACTTTCTGGCCTTGACAGCCCATACATCCACACAGAAAAGTCATATCTGATTGCATTAAACAACATTAAACAATGTTAAACTCACTTTGCCTGTTGCTTTGCCACTCGATGTGCCATTCACTTTAAGCATGCGCATACCCTCTATTGGCATGAGAAAACAAACATTGCCTCTGATTGGCATACCGGATGTCCGTTCTGTGACGCACACGGAGGCTCCTGTGAATCACCAATGCGGTCACGCGGAAGCTTCCCTCATTTGAGTACAGACGCCCCAGAGCCTCATATCTATGTCTATGGTTGGAACGCCTCAGGGATGCCAGCGGGTTGTGCCAGAGCCATAAGTGGCTGTGTGATCCGAGCAGCCTATAGCACGGGGCGTCTCTTCTTGTCATACTGAACCGGGGGGGGGGGGGGGGGGGATTGTCAGTATGATGGTGGTGGGCCGGTGGGGGGGGATTGTCAGGATGATGGCATTTGGTTAACCCATTTTGGGCGGGAACCCCTTTTGGTGTTAGCATTATGTTATGCTTTAGCTATTGACAAATAGCAGATCTACAAGCTCATAGCGCGCCACCGAGTGGCGCGCTACGAGCTTGTAGGTCTGCTATTTTTGAAAAATCGAAGAACGACTGACATAGAAACATAGCTTTTTGAGTGGTGCAACCACTCCAACGAACAGCAATGTCCGTGTTCAACTAGCAATGTCCGTGTTCAACTATGTGTGTTTGTGTGTGACTATGTGTGTGACCAGTACCAATGAGTACCAAAAGTGACGCTGTCAGGATGTAGAAGACATTTTTAGAATCTGATCTCAGGTCAAAATGTGTTAAGGCAGACAGCCGTCTACATACAGGCTGACATGCATGGTGCGCTGCTGTGCGTTGGATGCATTGTGGATGGATATAGCACGAGGAAAGCGTCTGTCGGATGTGAGCGAAGCTTCGGGGGGGATGTTTGTGTGATGTGACATTGTTAGCGGGCGGTACGGCACGTGGGGAACGGGTGAGGATTTGGCTGAGGGCCCAGACACTGACTGACGTACGCTGCGAGACGAGTGGGACACGGTGCTCCCAGGGGTGGAAACAAGGAACTAAGTACTTTAACCCATTTTGACCTGAGATCAGATTCTAAAAATGTCTTCTACATCCTGACAGTTTTCCGAAAAAGCTATGTTTCTGTGTCAGTCGTTCTTCGACTTTTCAAAAATAGCAGATCTACAAGCTCGTAGCGCGCCACTCGGTGGCGCGCTATGAGCTTGTAGATCTGCTATTTTTCAATAGCTAAAGCATAACATGATGCTAACACCAAAAGGGGTTCCCGCCCAAAATGGGTTATAGATTTAGATCATTACAAGACATACATTACCGACAGTATATCTATCTATAAATGCACCACGTCTCTGTACGTCGGTACGTCTGTAATCCACACTTGAGAACCGTTCGCCTCACCGACTTCAAATTCCACACACTGTACGCGTTCCATCCCCCACAGGGAGTGAGTGCAGTGCCTGGTGTCGAGCCGGTCGGACCCACGGTTGTCCAGAACCGCCACGAAAGGCGCGGGCGGGCTCTGGACGGGGCCCCTGCCCACCAGGCTCCATATATGGAGCTGGCCTGTTCTGACATCACAACACTCCATATTTGGGCATGCCTGACACAGAACTCCAGGAATAAAGGGACACAGAGAGACAGATACACAAATCTCCATATATGGGCATAAAAGGGACACAGACAGATGGGTGGATACGGGTACTCCGACACGGGTAATAATAATAGTAATGAATTGCATTTTTATAGCGCTTTTCCAAGTGCTCAAATCGCTTTACAACGGTTCATTCATTCATACATTGGGAGGTGAAGCGGCGAACAGTCGACGCCAGCGTCCTCACTTCCCACATTCACACACCAATGGTGGCGAGCTCACACACCGACCGACTCATTGGAGGCAGTGTAGGGTTCAGTGTCTTGCCCAAGGACACTTCGACATGTGGACAGGAGGAGCCGGGATTCGAACCGCCGACCCAGGGATCATTGGACGACCTGCTCTACCTCCTGAGCCACAGCCGCGGGTACAATGGGTATTGTATAGCCGGGTGGGGTGGATCTCCAACTTCCATCGTTACTGTTACTAAAGCTTTCTGTCAGAGTATCGGCAGGGTGGACTGGACAACCTCTGCTTTCTGTTCACTCTCTTCTCTTCACTTTCTCACCGACACTATCTCCTCATCAGAGACGCTGTGGGATTAGATACACTATATGTCTCTATATGCCAGTTCCTCTTTGTGTATCGTTTTCCCTGCGCCTCCTCTCCTCTCCTCTCCTCTCCTCTCCTCTCCTCTCCTCTCCTCTCCCGTGATGGAAAATAACAAGTATAGGCCTAGAATTTTGAGGTTTTTTTCCAATTTGCTATAGCCTACTCTTTTTGTTTCTACTCCACTAGATCTCAGAGGAAAATATGCACCTTCACTACAATTGAGTACCACAGACGAAAAACAGTCTAAGTCCAAATTTAATTCTGACCCCTCCACGAAAAGGCCTCGTTGTCCTGACCCCTTATCTATCATTTATATATATTATGGATCAATAGTGTGGACTTAAACTGTTTTTCGTCTGTGGCATTCAATTATTAGAAAACTTTACTTTGAATACTTTTGTATCATTGCACTATTGATACCCTTACTTAAGTAAGAATGTTGAGTACTTCTTCCACCGCCGCCCCTTGCCCTTCAAAGCAGATCTCCTCCTCTACTCTGTCCTTCCTCTTACCTCACCACTCTTCCTCTTATCTCTCCATCTCTGGGTATCAGCCTTTCTGTTGAATTCTCCAGGCACAGATCATCATCGTCTTTGTCCCAACTTCCTCTGTGCGTGTGTGCACATGCGTGTGTGTGTGTGTGTGCGTGCGCGTGCACATTACATGTGCACTGTGCAGGTGTCATCCCCTCTGTCCCATCCTCCTCTCCCCTCCTCTTCTTTCACTATATTCTCCTTCCATCCGTCCATCTCTATCTCTCCTTCTGTCACTCTCCATCATGGCATTTCCAGGAGGAGATTCTTTGTCAACAAAATGCCTTCCTAAGTAAGACTGATCCCCCACAGAGGGCTGTGCTGAGTGTGTCTGTGTTCCACTGATCGTCCTGTCAAAGACTGTTAGTCACTGAAGTGCAGACAAACAAAACAACCTCTATGGAGTTTGGACTGAGTTTAAACCATTTTGGGCGGGAACCCCTTTTGGTGTTAGCATTATGTTATGCTTTAGCTATTGAAAAATAGCAGATCTACAAGCTCATAGCGCGCCACCGAGTGGCGCGCTACGAGCTTGTAGGTCTGCTATTTTTGAAAAATCGTGAAAATATTTATTTCAGAAAACTGGAGGATTTAGAATACATTTTTTTAAATTTCGAGATCAGGCCAAAATGGGTTAATATCGTTTCATAATATTCACTGAAGTGAAAGAGGTTTTTCCAAATGATGAAAGACCGTTCTCCAAGGCAATGGTCTCTCTGTTCTCAAACTCTCGTCCTTCACCAGTTCCTGAGTCATGGGGACTATATCGCACACGTGGCAGATTTCACGAGAAAAAAACAAAAACATGAAAGCACGAGACGACAACCAACTGTACCAAACTATTACAAAGTGTTTCTACAGCGACTTATATAAAAAAAGAGAAAGACAAAAAGTTAGGCACACGTGCGAGAAGTGAGAAAAAAAAAAAGTAAATTGTTGAGTCAGAAATTGGTGGCGGTACAACACGTGCTTTTTACTCTGAAGGTGGAGAATGGAGGCCTGCACTGCCAATTTTGCCACAATGGAGAACAATCTTTCATCGCATGAAAAATGCCTCTACTTCATGTGAGTTATGAGAGCTGCAGTCCCCAAAGTACAGACAGCAAAACAATCTTCATGGGCTGTTAACGTATTGTCTGTGGCTGGGCTGGACCACTCCTGTGGTGGCGAAAATGCATATAAACACTATGGTATTGATTCATTTAATGTAGCCTACTAGTAGATGATACTTAACACTCTAATTACTAGCCTGGCTAATAAGCCAGACCGAATCAGCCGTTGGCAAAAAAAAATTTGCCTGCCGGCGGATTGCGGTCTGGAGAGGCTCAATTGTACGCCCATTTCCTACACCAGAGAACTGGTGTGGCCAATCGGGACACGGTATGCAATATGGGCGGGCTTTGGTACAGTGACGTTCAATGCTTGAGACCTTTGACTGACAGTAGCTCTGACCAATTGCGTCAAAGAGAAAATGTTTGAACCCGCCCCCCGGGAAACAAGATCCATACACAGCATCTCCAGACTCAAATACCACACGACAGTGTGATTTGAGTCTGGCTTATTAGCCAGGCTATCTAATTACCACCTGTTCTTCACTGACAAACTCATTAAAGACCTCCGTCTCATATAAACCTATTTCAAACTGTGTGAGTCAACTATAGAATACAGTCCATTTAAGGAATGACCATCTCTTGTTACTCCTGAAACTCTGTACACGGCTGAAAGTATAAAATATGTGTGTGACATGTGTGTAGGGGGTGTGCTGGAGGAAGCTCTGGAGGGAGACACTATAGTCTCTCTCTGGTGTGATGACATATACAATAAAAGAATGGAGTTCGAATCCTGATCCTGAATCCTTGAGTTCTGCTTCTTCCTGATGTTGTTTACTTACTAATAGTAATATCAAAAGCTGCCGTACCTAATGCCCTGGAATCTTGTTGTATTTGCCATGTTTATCCCATTCAGGCCTGACGTCGAAATTAAAAAAATAAAGTTTTCTAAATCATGACAAATTTCTGAAAGATTTGAGGCACATTTGAACGATGTTTCAAAAATAGCAGACTTACAAGTTCGTAGCGCGCCACTCGGTGGCGCGCTATGAGCTTGTAGATCTGCTATTTTTCAATAGCTAAATAGGCCTATCTCACAGAATTTCCCCGCCCCCTTTCCACGCCCCCTTTCGGAGCTATAGTGGTGATAGCGTGACGTCACTCCATAGACACTACATGTTAACAGAGGTCATTTAAGAAGTCTACAACTTTTGTTTTCTCAAGGTAAGGTTTGTTCTATCTGTTCGAGCTGATTTACCATCTCGTTTGCTTCATAATAATATTGGTCTGTCACATTTTTACATTAGGAAATGTACTTAGATTCTCCAGAGAAAAAAACGTGTAAATGTTAAATGTCACCACTAGCTACCGGAAGGGGGCGTGGAAAGGGGTCTATGAGATAGGCCTATTATAACATAGTGTTTAAAGGAGCATTCAGTGATTTGGGTGATTTGGAAAAAAACCCGGCCCGCCCTGGTAACAAGATGTACACATGCACGCACTACAGTGGGGGGGGGGGGGGGGACACAACAGACCAACAGCACGTGCACCAAGGCCCACCCCACTCGATCATGATTGGAGGAAGGCCCCTCTCATCCTGATTGGATGAAAGCTTTGCCACCCAAAGCCCAAACCGAAACTAGGGTTTGTTTTACTCCAGGGGCTCACTGGGGACAGGGAGGAACTCCTTATATGGTCAGCACACTTTATAGTAGGGAGGATTATCCAAAAAATAAGAAAAAATAAGTGATATTTGAATTAAGTGAAATCACTGAATATACCTTTAAAACACCAAAAGGGGTTCCCGGCCAAAATGGGTTATACCATGCAGCACTAGTCCCTTATGTGCTTTGGTTACAGAAGACTTTCAGGAAAAGCTACCGCGTGACAAATAACACTTTCATATCGTTTCATATCTTATTCAGTGTCTGTAGAGAGACTTGATACATCGTCCCAAAATGTGAGAGTGCTACAGTATGTGGTTTTCTCCAGGGAGGATATAATGCGAATAGAGACATTGTGAATTTGAAATATCGTCTCTGTCAAGAGGGGAAACCTTGTATGTGAAAACAGCCAATCTACACGCTCGTTATGTGGCAACGCGTTGGGGGCTTGTAAGATCTGCTGTTTTCACTATACTTTTGTGCGACACTCTTGCATGATAAATAAATGGTGCATTTATATAGTTGCCTTTATCCAAGGCGCTTTACAATGATTGTGCATTACGTTCGCCCATTCCCACACACATTCACACATCCGATGGCGGGGGAAACCATGCAAGGCACCCGCACCTGCTCATTGCGAGCAATTAGGGGTTCAGTGTCTTGCTCAAGGACACTTCGACGCCAACTCTGAGGAACGCTCTACCTACCGATCCACTGCTGCCCCTGGGCCAAAATATGGGCTATATAGCCATTTTATAAATTATAACATTAACCCATTTTGACCTGAGATCAGATTCTAAAAATGTCTTCTACATCCTGACAGTTTTCTGAAAAAGCTATGTTTCTATGTCAGTCGTTCTTCGATTTTTCAAAAATAGCAGACCTACAAGCTCGTAGCGCGCCACTCGGTGGCGCGCTATGAGCTTGTAGATCTGCTATTTTTCAATAGCTAAAGCATAACATAATGCTAACACCAAAAGGGTGGATAATAATTATGTTCACTTGGGGAGGGTCATGTAAAATCTACAGTATTTGTGTCACCGGAAGGGTCACAGCTTTTTATTTCAGAGCACTCTTAAAATCCTCCGATGACCCCTCATTCTAAATAATGAAGTCCCTATAGTGACTATACAGGAAAAACTCATATGGGTCCATTTGTCTCTGCGGATGGTTTATGAAATGGAGAAAACAAATGTCGACTTGCCTTGTTGCTAACAAAGTTATCAAACACTGTAATCAAAGTTTGTTTTGCTACAACATGAGCCGTTTGAAGATACAAAGGGAATTACTCATATTATAATCATGGACAGACAGAATTAGAGATCTTGAAGATTTGCGTTTAAACATTCAGAACATTCTTCTAATCAGAGAACTTCATCCTTTAATCAACATCCTTGATCTACTAACTATAATTGTCATCATACACAGATCTGCACAGCTACTGAATTTGAGGATGTTTAATTCTACTTACAGCTCCTACCACTTTAACCAATCAGTATATAGTTCTCTATAGGTCTGCTAAGGACCCCCAAAATGCTGAGGACCTCGCCATCTGAAAATGCTTAGGGCTGGGACCCCCAGAAGAGAAGATTTGTGTTCTAAATCCTAAGAGTTTTCTGAAAAAAATGTTGTATAATTATGGTCACACCTCGTGACACCACATGACATCATGGAGACCCTTAGATCTCCATATATGGTCGTCAGTCCATCACGCCTTGTGACATCACACGCTCCATATGTCATTCTGACACCATCAAACCTGAAAATGAAGGCCAGCGGCCCTACCTGGTCCCCTCATCAAACCCTGTACACTCAAGATACCGCCCCCGATGCCACCCTTTGGTCTCCAGATATGGAGCTGACCTGTTCTGACATTGCATATGTTGATCTGACCTCATCAAACCCTGTGCACTCAAGACACGCTCCATATACATTACATTACATTACAGTCATTTAGCAGACGCTTTTATCCAAAGCGACTTACAATAAGTGTATTCAACATAGGTAGGGAACCAAAACTACTAATCACCAGAAGTCTTTAGTGCATTTTCTGCAAAAACAAGCAACCAAGAGTATACCTAGCGCTAAGGTAAAAGTGCAATATATCAGCTACCTATTTCCTTAAACAGATGAGACAAAATAGCTAAATCAAATGAGCATGAGCTAAAACAATTAAGTGTATCGACTAAACAAGATCCAATAAACAATACAACAATAGAAAACAAGCGTTCGTACAACTAGTTAACAACAAGTAGGTCAGGCAGAGAGGAAGGGTAGTGTTTCCTGAAGAGGTGGGTTTTCAACCTGCGGCGAAATATGGGCAGTGACTCTGCTGTCCTAACATCAGTGGGAAGTTCATTCCACCACTGTGGGGCCAGAACAGAAAAGAGTCGTGACCGTGTGGATCGGCCAGAAGGACCCTTGAGTGACAAGGCAATCAGTCGCCCCGAGGTGGCAGACCGAAGTGGTCGGGCAGGGGTGTAGGCATCGACCATAGCCCGGAGGTAGGAAGGAGCTGTTCCTTTCACTGCCCTATAGGCTAACACCAGGGTTTTGAACTGGATGCGAGCCGCTACATATATGGCCAGACCTCATCAAACCCTGTACACTCAAATCACTTCCCCCGCTGCCACCCTTAGATCTCCATATATGGAGCTGACCTGTTCTGACGACCCCCCCATGCCAAAGCACCAGTGCTCGCCCAGCAATCTGCCCTCACCCAGGCGGATGCGTTGCACGCCACCTCGCCCTTTAGGGTGCTGCTGTGTTGTGTACACACACATGCTGTGCTTTCACCGTTTGAAGTAGGCTGCTGCCGTTTGCCAGAGTCGTTTGGATAGCAAAGTCTCTTAACCAATTCAGGCCTGACATTGAAGTCTTCAAAATCCTGACAGTTTTCTGAAATACGTCATGTTTCTGTATCAGTGGTGCTCAATATTTCATGTCAAGGACCCCAACAATGATATGTAATTGGCCACCGACCCCATCTGAAAATATGTTGTTCCTGCTTGTTCATGTTGACCCTCCCAGAAGCAAAGATTTGAGTTAAAAACGTTCGCTCTGAAAGAAAGTGTGTGCCACATTTTCACGATTTTTCAAAAATAGCAGACCTACAAGCTCATAGCGCGCCACTTGGTGGCGCGCTATGAGCTTGTAGATCTGCTATTTTTCAACAGCTATATTATAACAATGTTTAAAACACCAAAAGGGGTTCCCGCCCAAAATGGGTTTATAGCGTTTGTAGACAGTGTGGGGTCAACAGAGCCAGTGTTTATAATTGACCATGTTTCGCCTACCGTGAAGCAACTTGAGGAGCCTGGATCTAAACCTCAACCAATGCAAAGCACAACACTATATTATTCTAATCTACAATACAGTAGTCTCTTTATTTACCATATTTAAACCATACAGAAGTCATGGGTCAATTACAGCTAGTTCAATTCGTCTGTCATGAATAGTTAATAACAGTACATATCTAGAGAAGATATGATGTACATATGAAATATTGACATGTCACAGTGCATGTTGTAAATGTTTTATTTAATGTAATTTAATTTGCGTCACAGCGGAGAGTGGAATAGGCAGCCTTCAGTACAAGTTCTGTTGTAGCTGTGTTTGGTAAATATTTTTGAAATAATAATTTAAAACAAAATGTCGGAAGCAAAAAATAAAAGGGACCCATAAAAATGTGTCCTGGCCCACTGTTTGGGGGTGCATTATAGGACATCCAGCCATCCATCCAGAGAGCTCCAGACTTCCCTCTCCAGAGCAAAATTACTAACTTCCTCCTGGGGGATCCCGAGGCATTCCAAGGCCAGTGAGTCAATGAAATCCCTCCAACTGCGCCTTGGTCTGCCCCGGGGTGTCCTCCCAGTGGGACGTGCATCGAGGACTTCCCTTATAGAGCGTTGCAGTCCCGCCCCCTCAAGAGACCCGGAAAAGAAATCCCGGTTCATTTTCCTCATAGACTTTTCAGAAAGTATTTATTTAAAGACGTTTACGCCGCGGACAAAGCCAACTCTTGTCGTGACAAATCATGACAACAAACACAATTTTTCGGGCCAAACAAATAATTAGAAAGTAGAAAAAAATGGCAGGTTACAACACTTTTTTTGTTGTTTTTCTTCTTTGTAATTATTTGTTTGGTCCAAAATATTGTGTGCGTTGTCATGATTTGTCACGACAAGAGTTGGCTTCGTACGACGCTTAAAAGGTCTTTAAATAAATACGTTTTGAAATGTCTATCGGAAAAATGCATCGGGATTCATTTCCTGGGCCTGGCGTCGTCGTGAAAGGGGGCGGGACGGCGACGCTCTATAGGGACATGCTCGAGAGACATCCTAACCAGATGCCCGAACCACCTGGCAAATCGAGTGGCAAAGCAACAGGCAAAGTGAGTTTAACATTGTTTAATGTTGTTTAATGCAATCAGATAGGACTTTTCTGTTTGGATGTATGGGCTGTCAAGGCCAGAAAGTAGTTTTTTGCCACTCATTAGGCATTCCTGCATAACTTCCGGGTTTGATGATGATGTCACGCGCATATGACAGTATAACAGGCCCATGTGAAAAAACGGAGGCAGAGGTTCTGCCCTGGCATCCAAGGAGTGGGTACACAGTTTCGCCAACGGTGCCATACAGTAGATTAGCTGACCACAGACGGAACCACGGACAGACGGATAGGGTGCAAAACATATAGGGCTCCATTTTCATCACCGCTAAACCCCTTATCCCTAAACTTCTTTGCCTATTTTTACTATTTTGCAAAACATGAAAATGAAAATGTAGCCCATAGTCTCGGCCATGCCTTTCAGCCTGGCGGAGACAAAAAGGAGGAGATGAAAGAAAGAAAGAAATGGAAAAAGACAGAAAAAGAAAAATAATACTTTCTCTGCGAGGAGGATCATCACTGCAGAGTCTCAAGTGTGTGTTAAAGAGAAAGTAGGTTGTCATTTAATCCCATGGAGTGTGCTGTGTGTCTGTGCTGTATCAATCACACTGCCTCCCCCCTCAGTGGGTGTGATGATGAATGTGATAACATGGAAATAGCATCTGGCCTAAATCTCTGGGAAAACAAGAACTGTTTACTCTTTGAACTTGAACTGGGAGTAGAGCTATAGCTGTTCCGATACCACCATGGTAATAGCAGACGATATAGAGGGTATGCGCATGCTTAAAGTGAATGGCACATCGAGTGGCAAATCGAGTGGCAAAGCAACAGGCAAAGTGAGTTTAACATTGTTTAATGTTGTTTAATGCAATCAGATATGACTTTTCTCTGTGGATGTATGGGCTGTCAAGGCCAGAAAGTAGTTTTTTGCCACTCAGTAGGTGTTCCTGCATAACTTCCTGGTTTGATGATGATGTCACGCGCATATCCCTCTATTGCCTAAAAATGCTGGTATCGGCGAGTATATGCCAGTCTATGCCATTCCGATACCACGGAATTAATCACATGAAGATATATAATTGGCACATTTCGAATGCTTCAGTTGCTCGACCGTTTTATACACAAACGTACGTTTTTTAAAGTGTTTACATTATTGTTTTCCTAACTAAGCTGCACTTTAATGAATGGAATTTGTATTTATTTCTAGATCAGTGGTTCTCAATAAAGCAATAAGCCACGAGAGGTCTCAGGTTACCGGGTATTTTACAATGGCTGGGGGCGTAGGCAGACCCGACGCGCAGCCGAGGGTCTTCTACCCTCCCAGCCATTGTAAAATACCCGATAAGCTGGGGCCTCGAGTGGCTTATTGCTTTTCTAAAACGGTTACAAACATATAGCAATATTAACCTCATAAAACTATTAAATTCACAAAAGTAGCTACGCTTTGCGCCACCAGAGCGAGCCACATCACTTCCTTGTTTTGCTCGGCAAGTAGGCTATGTGACGGGAGAATAGCGCTTGATGTCTTTACGGGGCTGCCTGGAGCCACACATTCACAGTCATATGAGTGCGGGCGGTGCTTACACGCCCGCACGGCCAGCGTGTGTAAGGCAATCAAGTGCTCCCCTGGTCTACAAGGCTGCAGGATGATAGAAAGTGATTGAAGGTGTGGATTAATTTACACCGGTCACGTGACGGTAACCAGCCAATCAGAATCAAGTATTGGGACTAACCGTTTTAGAAACATATTTCAATTTCAAGGACCCCCGCCCTCATAACTCTGAGAGTTATGAAACAAAATGGACCCGTCCGTTACAGACCTGCGAGGGGACATTTGGAACCCCATTAAGGAACCCAGCAGAGAGTCCTTGTTCCCCACTTGGAGAACCACTGTCCTAGGTTGTTTTTAAATTACACACTGGGATCAGATCCGTACTCGCTATATCAACCAATACACAAGTTATGGGTATTGGAATCGGTATCGGGAAGGAGAAAATTGCATCAGTAAGCGTAACTGAGAGAAGGGCTCCATCTATGATGTGTTGCTGCCTACGCCAATTTGAATTGTGTGACTGTGTGACTGTGTGCGTGCATGCGTGCGTGCGTGCGTGCGTGCGTGCGTGCGTGCGTGCATGCGTGTGGGTGTGTACCGGTATATATGCAATAGATGAAAGAGCTATAGTAATATAACTGGTAGTGTGCAATGTGCATGCATGCAAGAATACCCAGCATGCATCTCTCCTCTTTGGGCCACAGCAGTAAGCTACTATGGATATACTGTCTTCAAATATGATAATAACAGCATCTTATTGTGCATATAAACCTCACGATATACTGCAAAAGGAGATGGCTCTCACCTTCACAAACTGTTTGATGCTGTTTCAGGGAGTTGTTTGGAGTTTATCCCAATTTGGGCGGGAACCCCTTTTGGTGTTAGCATTATGTTATGCTTTAGCTATTGAAAAATAGCAGATCTACAAGCTCGTAGCGCGCCACCGAGTGGCGCGCTACGAGCTTGTAGGTCTGCTATTTTTGAAAAATCGAAGAACGACTGACATAGAAACATAGCTTTTTCAGAAAACTGTCAGGATGTAGAAGACATTTATAGAATCTGATCTCAGGTCAGAATGGGTTATAGTCAAAGTTATACTGCGGTGCACATTGTATTGGATGCAGGGGAATAAAAAAGCATCCAGATAATCCAGAGATGTACTGTATATTATCAACATGGCATCTTCATCATAGCACAGTGAGCAACAAGCAGCCAGTTTCACTGAATCTGGCTGCTATTAATCATGATTTTTAACTGGGGACCATAGATGCCGTTCATGCGCGTGCCTCCTTGCCCGCGGGCACCCATGGATACCGCTAAATGACGAGCACCCAGGACAATAGGACATGTGGCCGTATAGCGTGGGGCCAGATTTATACATAACATTCATTTGATAGCCCACACACACTGAAGTTAAAGTAGCTCGCCCATTGGCTTTTAACAATCCAGTGTCTACACACCTATACTACTTAGCAGGTCACACAATATGGACTGCCACTCCCAATAGCAGCTTCTCAGTGCCTTCTATTCATATTTTTAATTCATAATTTTAATGCCAATAGAAAAATTCCGTGATATACACACTATATCTCATTTTCACGGGGCAAGACTATAGTATTAGACACTCAGTCCTGATGGTGGCGGTAACGTCACCGTTATGCCGATTTTGACCAAATAGAGCGAATCTGGCGAGACACTTCCGTTTTAACGATCAATAACATCCGGTAATAGTTTCACCCTGTGCAGCACTCTCAGATGTCCGGGATGCTAAGCTATCATCGTATTTTTTATAACTACTAAGTCAAATTAAGCTCAAATCAAGCCCCAAATATCGCATTTTACACAGCGATGCACATAAAGACCGCGCACGTGCATAATCGACAGTGCACGCAAGGATTTCGGCCGGTTTTAGGTAGATTACATCGGTCGTTAGCCAAACTAGCCAAAAGTTGCTACATTTTGCTACATTAAACGCCCGATTATAGGGAATTAAACCAGCCCGTCAATTCCGTCAACGGTAGGTTTGGATTAATTAATTAAATCCGTCAACAGTAGGCTAAGGGTTAATTGACACTCACTCACTCACTCACTCACTCACAGCTTCTGTAAAGCTTTGGTAGGTTGTGAAGTAGTGTGCGCACTACTTCACAACGTGTACGACATCCATTCATATCATGGACATTGGACTGTCAATCCACGATAGATATAGCAGCACCAACTCGAGGGAGTGGAGAGGAACAGTCAACGAGAGAGACAGAGAAAGGGAGTGAGCGGGGGGGGGGGAATCACACCCGTGTGAAGTGAGGGGCGCTCTTGTCATCATACATCATATATATCAAGATGCAAACTCTAAGATGCGTTCATTCTAGAACTACAAACAAGGTCAACAAGAGAACTATCACATTCCGGCCAATCACAATTGGCGTCCTCACTTGTCTGTCCTCTCTTTTCATCCTCAAGTCCTCAAGGCTAATCACTTGTGGCATCTGTTGTGATATGTGATATGATTTATAACAGCCACTAGATGGCACTGATGATGACTGTGCCACACCTATATCAAGGCCACACCTATACAAACATTTCTAGATCATAGACTAGGATGTATGACATATATGCCACCAAACCCTATCAGTTCAAATAAAGTTACATTATCAAGAACCAAGTTTCTTCATTGAGATACAGAAACATTGCATGGTACCAGGAGTGGTCACGAGTCGTCATGGAAAGTGTGAAGCCGCCAGACGCAGTGAATTGGACTGGTAATGTGGACTATGAGTGGCGTACCTTCAAACAGCGTTTCATGCTGTACCTGATGGCTGCAGGCCTAGATGAAAAGTCTGAGGCAAGGAGGATTGCACTGCTTCTGACTGTCGCTGGACAACAAGCTGTGGAAGTATACAACACCTTTGAGTTTGCCAACGCAGAAGACAAAGAAAAGTTTGATGAGGTTGTCAAGAAGTTTGATGAACACTGTTCACCAAAGAAAAATGAAACCTTTGAAAGGTATGTGTATCGCTCCAGAATGCACCTGAATGAACCAGAATGAACCAGAATGAACCAGAATGAACCAGAATGAACCTTTGAAAGGTATGTGTATCGCTCCAGAATGCAACAGCCTGCTGAAAGTTTTCATGTGTTTCTGACGGATTCAAGAAAAAAAGAACAAAGACACATTTTCTGCCCTCACTTTTTATCCTCAATACGCCCATTGTTCAGCCAATCAAATCATCGATATGGGGTGCTCAGCCAATCAAATCATCACCATGGGGTACACACCCCAAACACCATGCTGGGCATATAGGAGGGGCTAACGCCCTTCAAAACAAAGGTTTCGGCATAAAGCCTTCCTCAGCGTGTTAAGAAAGTGGTCAGTGATGTTGTGTGTACCAGGAGGGACTGATAGACAGACAGACATGACAAGGCTTCACACATGTCATTGTGATCCCCCTAATAATGCCGTGGCCAAATATACAGTATGTCAATTTGGGGGTCTTTGACATGAAAAAGTTCGAGAACTACTGATTTAGAAGGCATTCGTAGAATCGGCCTCGGGTCTTAATGGGTTAAACAAAAATGTTATGCTGCTAACCAAAACTTAGTGTAGAAGTGGGTTATCAACAGTTCCAATTTGAGACCGCATTTGACTTTAACCCATTTTGGGCGGGAACCCCTTTTGGTGTTTTAAACATTATGTTATAATTTAGCTATTGAAAAATAGCAGATCTACAAGCTCAAGCTACGAGTTTGTAGGTCTGCTATTTTTTAAAAATCGTGAAAATATTTATTTCAGAAAACTGGAGGATTTAGAAGATTTTTTTTTAATTTTGAGGTCAGGCCTAAATGGGTTAATTGCCCCATTTCTCAACACTGAAATATTGCATGAGGGTGATATGCAAAACAAAAGACCCTGATTGGACCCATGGTAATACAAATATGCATGTTGTCGTACAACTTTGTCTCTAGAAAAATAACAACAAAGGCACACCAAAATAAAATATAGTTAATCTAAATCCATTGGGCATCTCCTAGCAGATGACACAGGAGGTTCTGCTTAGACCGTAACAACCTCAGAAAATAATGCAAAAGTAATCAAATGGACGTGTTATATTTGTGTCCTCTCAAAGTTGACTGAACAGAGGCTTTACTGAGGTTAACCCATTTTGACCTGAGATCAGATTCTAAAAATGTCTTCTACATCCTGACAGTTTTCTGAAAAAGCTATGTTTCTATGTCAGTGGTTCTTCGATTTTTCAAAAATAGCAGATCTACAAGCTCGTAGCGCGCCACTCGGTGGCGCGCTATGAGCTTGTAGATCTGCTGTTTTTCAATAGCTAAAGCATAACATAATGCCAAAAGGGGTTCCCGCCCAAAATGGGTTTTAAGGGCACCCGTAGCCGAGTGGATACAATCCATCTGAGATTGGGATGACAGGGTTCAATCCTTGGCAGAGTCATCCCAAAGACTACAAAAACAATGCCTCCCTGCTTGGCATGTGTTCGTGGCAAAGAAATTAAACAAAATCTGCACACCATTTTCTGGCCCCAAATATATCTTTTACTGAAGTGGTAACACACCATTATAACGTTCTTATTTTAATCATAAGACCCAATTAGTGGAGGTGTACTTGATGTGGCATACATACAAAGACAATCTTACTTCCCAATTTTACTTCAGTGTCACGACACTTCAAAGTGTCACTTGAGAAAGACGCTTTACCCAAAAATGATGATGTAATTTGCCCTCGTGTGGTCAAGTCCTATAGATATATATATATATGGGATGCATGTGCTAATAAAAAAGTATTTAAAATGTTGCTTTGATGCTCATAGTGACCGTAGGAAGTATTAAGTAGTTTTTTGTGTGGTGCAACCACTCCAAGGAACAGCAATGTCCGTGTTAACCTATGTGTGTGGCTATGTGTGTGGCTATGAGTACCAGTAGGGGCAAAAGTGGCGCTGTTGTCCCAGAAACATAGAGAGAGAGATAGTGTTGCACTGTTGCCTAGTAATTACAGAGAGAGAGGCAGGGGGAGAGGGGAGTTGCACCACTCAGTTCACACGGGTGTGATTTTTAGTTAGCACATGCATTTCATACTACATAGGGCTGGACCAAACATGGACATATGATATGACATCATCAACGTGCGACGGGAGCGGTCTCTTTATGAAATGAATCAAATATTGAAGGTGTTTCTAATTTACAATTTTTGTTATATTGGGAAAGTATAATGTATAAATGCATATTTGTCTCATTAGCCACGGCTGCTTTAAATACCGAAACTGGCTGACCTAGCTGTTGTAGCCTATGACAAGGACCCCAACAATTAAATGTATTTAACCGCTGACCCCCCCCCCCCCCCCCCCCCATCTCAACATATTTTGTTCCAGGGACCCTCAGAAGCAAAGATTTGCTCAAATGTTCACGATAAAAATAAAATAATTTTTTTTTTATAGCCAACCAATGTGTATTACAGTATAAAAATCTAAAATGACACAAATGTTGTCCCAGCTTTAATGGGTTATTAACCTCTAACAGCTCCCCTGTGCACTCATCAAAAGTCATCTGAGCAGCCATCAACCGAGAAAAGCCGTAAACGCTTTCCACAGCAGGTCCCCCCCCCCCCCCCCCCCAGGGACCAGAAAATAATACCCCTTCCTTATACTTTTCTGTGTCTTTGTCTCATTTTACCATCATGCATTCACTCCTTCTCTCCCCTCCCTCGTTTTGGTCTCTGGAGTGTGCTTGCTCGCTCTACCCCATCTCCCTCTCTCTTCCATCTCTCCCAGCGGACAGAGAGAGATATAAAGCGTGATACGGATCCAGATGGGGAGCAGGACTATGAACTGTGGAGTGCAGCTTGTAAAGTTTTAGAGGCCAGAATACAATGGTGACTGCGGGAGAGATAATGATCAGTACCGCGTATAGAGTAAAGTCAAGCATCAGCACTATCACACCAGCAAACAGCTTGTATAAAAGCCCTGACCTTCATTGTGCTTTGCTTTCTGATTGCTATAATTCAATTAAACGATAATCATCGCTTTAAATGCGGATGAAGTAGCATTAAAACTTTGTTTGGGTTCCTTGTAGGCTGTGAAATTGATTTGCCGTGTAGGGCGAATGGAGAAAGGGATTGTTTATTTGGCCTATGGGGGAGGTAGGGGTTGCTTTTCTGCATTCACCCAGCCGATGGCTGCTCAGGTGGCTCAGATGAGCGCACAGGGGGATCATTTAGGGGTTCGATTCTCGCAGAGAGAAATTATGAGCTTGTTAGTTATTTTTAACACATTTTACAAATAATTGTTAAAAATGTGTCAAAATTGTTAATTTCTGTTGTTTTTTTTGGCTAATGGTCCCCTCAGAATAGGGATGCTAAGGTTTAAGTGGTTAACAAATTTTACAAATAATTGTTAAAAAATGGTCAAAATTGTTAATATCTGTTGTTATTTTTGGCTAATGGTCCCCTCAAAATAGGGATGCTAGGGTTTAAGTGGTTAATGTAAAAACATAAAAGACATCACACAAAGAATAAGATGTGGCTGTTGCAACTCCGAGGACCCCCTAGGGGTCTGTTTAACCCACGCATCATATCATGGAAACCCACGCATCTTCATATTTATGGAACAAACGCATCACACTGACCTCTGCATGTGCATTGAACACTTTCTCTTCCATGTTCAGATGGAAGCACAGCGGCACTCTGTACAGTGACTGTAAACTTGTAAACTATGGCCAAAAAAAACCATTTTTCAAATAAGTTTTACTTAATTAAGTGCCGTGGCCTGCAGACTTGCAAAGAAAACAAAAACAAATGTCTGTATATAAATAGCCGTCGGGGGGCCCTCGCTGAACAGCCTGCGTCGGGGGCCCACTGACATCTAGTTATGCGTCTGCTACTGTACCTCCTATAACCTCAATCATCTGTATAATTTAAAGTGACTCCATGGGAACATGTCTTCATCAAGAATCCATTTTTAACCCATTTTGACATGAGATCAGATTCTAAAAATGTCTTCTACATCCTGACAGTTTTCTGAAAAAGCTATGTTTCTATGTCAGTCGTTCTACGATTTTTCAAAAATAGCAGATCTACAAGCTCGTAGCGCGCCACTCGGTGGCGCGCTATGAGCTTGTAGATCTGCTATTTTTCAATAGCTAAAGCATAACATAATGCTAACACCAAAAAGGGTTCCCGCCCAGAATGAATTAACATCAAACATGTGAACTAAAACTTTTTAGATCCAGCAGAAGGGACAGGAAAAGACGAGGTGAGATGTGGGTGCCAATTTACACACGCATCGCACGCACGTAAAAGTACGTGTACACACGTACAAGCACACATGTGCACACACGCATGAGTGCAGCAACACTGTTTTAAGACACAGGTGGATGTTGTACCTGTCCCCCATGGTCGGTCAGTGTGCTCCAATGTGCGTGCGAGCGTGCGTGCGTGCGTGCGTGCGTGCGTGCGTGCGTGCGTGCGTGCGTGCGTGCGTGCGTGCGTGCGTGCGTGCGTGCGTGCGTTTTGCACCTGTGGTTTTGTCAGCGTACTCCTGCGTGGTGTGGTGTTTCTGATGAACCCATTCCCCGTTGCACTTGAAGAAGATCTGGAGGGCGGGACGGGCCTGGCAGCGCAGCCTGATGGGGTTGCTCTTGATGACGTAAGCATCGCTCGGCTCCAACAGGAAGTGAGGTAACGTACCAGACTGACCAATCGCATGGTGCGACGACTCACCCCGAGAACCTGAAAGACACAAAGAGACATGACACCCTGTCCTGTCGATGCTGTACTCTTTGAGACTGAATTATTTGTTGCGTTGCATCACAACACTTTGTGAGCTTGTAGATCTGCTATTTTCAAATAGCCAAAGTAGATATAGGGCTAAAGAGGTTAATGTATGTTTATGTGAGTAAAAAGTACAATATTTGCCTCTGAGATGTAGTGGAGTAGAACTCCAAGTATTGAAAATTGGAAATAAAGTACAAAAAAAGGAAAAAAATAAAAATAAATCAACATTGTATTTATGTACTATAGGCTACGGTACTTGAGTACAAGTACTTAGTTACGTTACAACACTGCATACTGAAAGTACATGATACACATACATATACAGTAGTAGGAATGGCATTGGATCCAATAATGTATTGGTTATACATGTAAGAGACTGAAATGAAGTATAGTGGCAGAATAAACATATTTGAACACAAATTATTGAATTGGAACTGTTGGTGATTATCAGAATACAAATTATCATGATCAGAATCTCAAATTTCTCAATCATGATTGTTGGAATTACAAGTTTGCACAATTTGCAAATATCTTCTTTTGTTTTCTTGTGTGTGTGTGTGCAATGCTTTGCTATTCCCGAAACGCAGCCAGTGTAATTTATACACTGTAACTAGCCTGCCTGTGACCCATAACCGTTTGTAATGTTGATGAGCAGGTTTTAATGAAGATAATAATCACCCCAACTCCCACCCGCAAGGTAATTACATACAGATACTGTGTACATAGAATGCAGAGAGACATCGTGGTGCCCCGAAAAGCTAGGATACCAGGCAAACCAAGAAGCATCAGTCTAAACCAGGAGTCTTCAACAGTGTGTGTGTGTGTGTGTGTGTGTGTGTGTGTGTGTGTGTGTGTGTGTGTGTGTGTGTGTGTGTGTGTGTGTGTGTGTGTGTGTGTGTGTGTGTGTGTGTGTGTGTGTGCCTGCCTGCCTGCCTGCCTGCCTGCCTGCCTGCGTGCCTGCCTGCCTGCCTGCCTGCGTGCCTGCGTGCCTGCCTGCGTGCCTGCCTGCGTGCGTGCCTGCGTATATTAACCCATTTACGTTTTTTGTGGTGGTGCTCAATATTTCATGTCAAGGACCCCCTGTAATTGGCCACCGACCACCATCTGAAAATATGTTGTTCCAGGAACCCTCCCCAGAAGCAAAGATTTGAGTTAAAAAACGTTCACTCTGAAAGAATATATATTCAAAGGTTTGCACCACATTTTCACGATTTTTCAATAATAGACCTACAAGCTCGTAGGTCTGCTATTTTTCAATAGCTAAATCATAACATAATGTTTAAAACACCAAAAGGGGTTCCCGCCCAGAATGGGTTAACCACATGGACCCTGAAATCCCCATTATGCAGAAGAACTTTATCCAAAACTAGCAGATCTACAAGCTCACAACGCCTGGCAGTGTGAGTTTGTACATAAGCTATATTTTTGGGAACGAGGTTTGGTGTAGGGGGAAAAAGAGCAGACAAAGTACTGATGGTGCTGATGGTACTGAAGTGCTGATGGTCAACGTGGTTTAATGTTTGAAAATACTCATTAAACCCATTCAGGCCCGACGTCGACATTTAAAAAAAAAGTTTTCTAAATCATGACATTTTTCGGAAAGATTTGAGGCACATTTTAACGATTTTTCAAAAATAGCAGACCTACAAGTTCATAGTGCGCCACTCGGTGGCGCGCTATGAGCTTGTAGATCTGCTATTTTTCAATAGCTAAAGTATAACATAATGTATGTAACCACCAAAAAGGGTTCCCGCTCAAAAAGGGTTAAGATGAATCCAACATGCACTGATGACAGTGCTGTCAAACAAGTCTATGAAAATATGCAGTATGAAATTCATGAAAATGTTTAATCTCCAACACAATTTTATACAATAGTGGAGGGGCTTCATCTCTCTCTCGGCTAAGGGGTCCTTGCTTCATCTCTCTCTCGGCTAAGGGGTCCCTGCTTCATCTCTCTCTCAGCTAAGGGGTCCCTGCTTCATCTCTCAATCTCAGCTAAGGGGTCCCTGCTTCATCTCTCAATCTCAGCTAAGGGGTCCCTGCTTCATCTCTCAATCTCAGCTAAGGGGTCCCTGCTTCATCTCTCAATCTCAGCTAAGGGGTCCCTGCTTCATCTCTCCCTCAGATAAGGGGTCCCTGCTTCATCTCTCTCTCAGCTAAGGGGGTCCCTGCTTCATCTCACTCTCAGCTAAGGGGGTCCCTGCTTCATCTCACTCTCAGCTAAGGGGTCCCTGCTTCATCTCTCAATCTCAGCTAAGGGGTCCCTGCTTCATCTCTCTCTCGGCTAAGGGGTCCCTGCTTCATCTCTCAATCTCAGCTAAGGGGTCCCTGCTTCATCTCTCAATCTCAGCTAAGGGGTCCCTGCTTCATCTCTCTCTCAGCTAAGGGGTCCCTGCTTCATCTCTCAATCTCAGCTAAGGGGTCCCTGCTTCATCTCTCAATCTCAGCTAAGGGGTCCCTGCTTCATCTCTCTCTCAGCTAAGGGGTCCCTGCTTCATCTCTCTCTCTCAGCTAAGGGGTCCCTGCTTCATCTCTCTCTCTCAGCTAAGGGGTCCCTGCTTCATCTCTCTCTCTACTAAGGGGTCCCTGCTTCATCTCTCTCTCTCAGCTAAGGGGTCCCTGCTTCATCTCTCTCTCTACTAAGGGGTCCCTGCTTCATCTCTCAATCTCAGCTAAGGGGTCCCTGCTTCATCTCTCTCTCTCAGCTAAGGGGTCCCTGCTTCATCTCTCTCTCAGCTAAGGGGTCCCTGCTTCATCTCTCTCTCAGCTAAGGGGTCCCTGCTTCATCTCTCTCTCAGCTAAGGGGTCCCTGCTTCATCTCTCTCTCAGCTAAGGGGTCCCTGCTTCATCTCTCTCTCAGCTAAGGGGTCCCTGCTTCATCTCAATCTCAGCTAAGGGGTCACTGCTTCATCTCTCAATCTCAGCTAAGGGGTCCTTGGGCTAAAAAAACATTGAAGACCCCTGGTCTAAACGATGTTCTAGGGGTCCCTGCTTCATCTCTCTCTCAGCTAAGGGGTCCCTGCTTCATCTCTCTCTCAGCTAAGGGGTCCCTGCTTCATCTCTCTCTCAGCTAAGGGGTCCCTGCTTCATCTCTCGCTCAGCTAAGGGGTCCCTGCTTCATCTCTCAATCTCAGCTAAGGGGTCCTTGCTTCATCTCTCTCTCAGCTAAGGGGTCCCTGCTTCATCTTTCAATCTCAGCTAAGGGGTCCTTGCTTCATCTCTCCCTCAGATAAGGTGTCCTTGGTTCATCTCTCCCTCAGATAAGGTGTCCCTGCTTCATCTCTCTCTCAGCTAAGGGGTCCCTGCTTCATCTCTCAATCTCAGCTAAGGGGTCCCTGCTTCATCTCTCTCTCAGCTAAGGGGTCCCTGCTTCATCTCTCTCTCAGCTAAGGGGTCCCTGCTTCATCTCTCAATCTCAGCTAAGGGGTCCCTGCTTCATCTCTCAATCTCAGCTAAGGGGTCCCTGCTTCATCTCACTCTCAGCTAAGGGGTCCCTGCTTCATCTCACTCTCAGCTAAGGGGTCCTTGCTCCATCTCACTCTCAGCTAAGGGGTCCCTGCTTCATCTCTCTCTCAGCTAAGGGGTCCCTGCTTCATCTCACTCTCAGCTAAGGGGTCCCTGCTTCATCTCACTCTCAGATAAGGGGTCCTTGGGCTAAAAAAACATTGAAGACCCCTGGTCTAAACGATGTTCTATCAAAATAACCATATGTACTTTTAAACCATAAGCAATGAACCTATTTGCAGTTAGAGTGGTTCCTTATTGAAGAGGATTCACACAGGATGTGTGTGATGCTCTCTCTCTCTCTCTCTCTCTCTCTCTCACACTTTCATTCTGCCCCTCCCTTCCTAGCACCCAAACAAATAGACACGCTTTACATTTCTAAATGGTTAGCCCCCAGGCCAGCTCCTCGTGTCTGCTCAACTCCTGTGTATTTGTGTGTGTGGTGACTCACTGACGCGTGTTTGTGTTTGAATAGCAGCAAACAAACTCACGCCCACACACTGACAGATGGGAATATAAATACACATAAATACATAGACGCATGCTGTGGAAAAAAAAACAGCTCAATCTTCCAGTTATTACCCGTATGTTTAATTGTGACCCGTAGGTCGCATTTACTATGAAAACCTGCATATCCCGTCCGTCCGTCACCCACACTTCCATATATGGTCAAGCCTTGTGACATCACGTCTCCATTATATGGTCAGGCCTCGTGACATCACGTCTCCATATATGGTCACACCTCGTGACATCTCGTGACATCACGTGACATCACGGAGACCCTTAGATCTCCATGACATCACGCCCTGCGACACGTCACGCCACCATATATATGGACATCTCCATATTTGAACATATTTGACACTGACCTTATCTAACCCTGGATTTACCATACATGGAGAAGACTCGATCATCACCTAGATCTGCATCTATGGAGCCGGCCAGCAACTCTACATCTGACCTCAAACTTCAAACCCTTAGATCTCCATATATGGAGCTGACCTGTTCTGACATGTCAGAACAGGTCCTACCCCACTCATCCTTCCTGTTCTGACATTCCATGTGTTTATCTGACCTCATCAATAATGAATTGCATTTTTATAGCGCTTTTCCAAGTGCTCAAAGCGCTTTACAATGGTTCATTCATTCATACATTCATACATTGGGAGGTGAAGCGGCGAAACAGTCGACGCCAGCGTCCTCACTTCCCACATTCACACACCAATGGTGGCGAGCTCGCACCGACCGACTCATTGGAGGCAATGTAGGGTTCAGTGTCTTGCCCAAGGACACTTCGACATGTGGACAGGAGGAGGAGCCGGGATTCGAACCGCCGACCCAGGGATCATTGGACGACCTGCTCTACCTCCTGAGCCACAGCCGCCCAAACCCTGTACACTCAAGACACGCTCCATATATAGCCAGTAACCATATGCACACAGTGGCCATTTTGCTATTAGGTTAACCCATTCTGGGCCGGGAACCCCTTTTGGTGTTTTAACTAAGCATTATGTTATACTTTAGCTATTGAAAAATAGCAGATCTACAAGCTCATAGCACGCCACAGAGTGGCGCGCTACGAGCTTGTAGGTCTGCTATTTTTGAAAAATCGTGAAAATGCGGCACAAATCTTTGAATATATATTCTTTCAGAAGACTTTTTCTTTTTTTGAGTGGTGTAAACCACTCCTACAACTGGCTTTGTTAGTTTACGTGTCTGTCTGTCTGTTCGTATCAAAAAATGAGCATGGTTGCTATGGTCACCCAGTTCACACGGGTGTGATTTCATTACGTCAGACATTACGTCAGACCACAGCTGATCAGTCTATATAAGACCTTACACCACTCAGTTCACACGGGTGTGATTCTCTTTTTGAGTGGTGTAAACCACTCCTACAACTGGCTTTTTTGTGCAGAAAAAATGAGCATGGTTGCTATGTTCACCCTGTTGTAATGACGTAATGAAATCACACCCGGGTGAACAGGGTGAACATAGCAACCATGCTCATTTTTTCTGCACAAACAAAGCCAGGTAATGAAATCACACCCGGGTGTGATTTCATTACGTCAGACATGATTTCATTACGTCAGACATGATTTCATTACGTCAGACAGACCTTACACCACTCAGTTCACACGGGTGTGATTATTTATTTTTTTACGTCAGGCCTAAATGGGTTAATGTAATGCTACCCCATTTCCCCCAGCACAAGTAGGCTATGACGTGAGAGCAATATGAAGTTTGTTGTGACTATATAACATAGTCAATTATATACAAGGCTGCACACACAACTGTTTTGGTCTAGTACTCAGAGGAGCACCTGGAGAAGTTACTTGGTACTCCAAAATGCGGCGACCCGTCTCGCCGGATGGATAAAATTTTGATGCATGAATAACTTATAGAAAAACTATATTTATTGGATAGGTGGGGACTGGTGAGTCAATGGAGGGTATTGCAACTCTAGATTCATACCATTATAAAATAAATCTAGAGTTGGAAATTGCAGCTAGGTCCAATGGTCCATGTGTGGTCCAGCCCTAAATGCATATTCTAATAAAAACAACTTAATACTTCCTAAGGATAATATGAGCATCAAAGCAATATTTAGGTACTTTTAAAAAAATATATATATATATATTTAAATAGCCGATCTACTACTTGCAGATCAGCTATTTGTTTAACATACACGTCGGTCGTACGGCGAAGCATACGTCAGGCTTCCCTTTTGTTTTTACCGAGGCAACGTACAGTCAGACTCAGACAGTTAGACACACATGGCTCCTCGGTGCAAAAATAAACAGTGTACACTACCCGACTTTATACGATAATAAGGGACAGTATGTCGGGACACGGTGTCGTCATGTTGATAAGCTTCATGTTGTGCAGGCTGCAGCAGCAGTGCCAGTCCGCAATGCTTTGCACTCTTCCCACTGTCGGAACTAAAACCTGTACCTGTAAAAAGTCAGTGGCCGGTGCCTATAAGCCAGACCGAATCACGACAGTGTGATTTGAGTCTGGCTTATTAGCCAGGCTACGGTGCCTAGGCTGTGAGAGACGGCATCGCACACGAGCAACTTGCTCCAGCACCCGGAAAACAAACATAAGCACAGCGGCGAATGGGAAGAGTGCAAAGCATCCAAAGCATCCCCTTTTACAACTTTTACTTTTTAGTTTGCTCCACATCTGAAACGGAGAAGCCGAACCATTTGTGTCAGGATTTCTCAGTAGTAAACTCCTGTCAACCGAACCGCCCTCCTCCCAGCTGCGAGCAGCATGGAAATGGAAATGGATCCTCCCTCGTTTGAGTAAGGACGCGCTGTGATTGGCCACAATGGCCAGTGCACTTGTGCAAGACGTACTTTGATTGGCAGTCGGTGGGAAATACTCTCGCTACAGATTGTACTAGTATTCTGGCCATAATAATCATTCTAGGCGGCCCCAGCAGGCGGTACGCAGAAGCGCTTCCCGGCGCTTGATTGACAGCGCAGAATAAATTTTGACGACGCATGCGCACTGTAGGGCATTAAGCAACTAGTCGACTAGTTTACTAGTCGACTAGTAAATCCACTAGTTGACCTTGTTGGTACTAGTTGACTAGTTGATAATAAAAAATAAAATAAAAAGTTTATTTTTTGTATTTTATATTTTTCCCCCCGATGTTGTAGGCCTCAAGATCAGGTAGATTATAGTTATAGTAACCATGTACACAGTTTTTCAATGTACAAATATTTATTACCCAAAAAAAAAAAGTTTATTTTTGTATTTACTTTTATTTTTTACATAATGGGTAGTTAAACAACTAGGCAACTAGTCAACTAGTAAAAATGACTAGAAGTGAATGCCCTAGCGCACTGGCGTACCGCCTGTGCGCAGCCCTGATTATATACTCCTATGGTGTAGAACAGGGGTTCTCAAACTTACGGGTCATCATTCATGACCCAACGTGGGTGTATCCGCAAGGTGTCGCTGGGGTCTTCCTAATCAAGAAATGCCGGGGCTTGCTGCCATTGGTTCATAATGTGGATATAGTTCCAGAAAAGCCAGAGGGCTCAGAGAGGCTGAGAGTCTTTGACGCTGTCACGGGAGACGGCCATGGCCTCTCTCTGCCCTGCAGCGTCCACACTGATCTATAGCCAATGGCCCTCCTCGGCAATAACCCATTTAGGCCCGACGTCGAAATAAAAAAAACGTTTGCTCTGAAAGAATATATATTATACCACAGGTCGTTTCGAGGAAGCAATCTGATTGGTTGAAACAGCCTTCTAGCCATGGGTTAAAACCAGCACCATTCACCACCTAATCAAAACAAAGAATTCAGCTGCTGTGTTCTCCCAGAGCGCTAGCAAACTCGGTGGCTAGGCTAGCTAGTTTCTTGGGACATTTGTGGTCGTAGTGACTACATCTGTCATTAAAAATATATATTCTTTCAGCGATTTTCTTAGTTCTAAGGGTAACTGTTGTATAATTGCAATATTACCCTCTCGTGTAATATTGCTTAATTCAAAGATTTGTGTCGCATTTTTATGATTTTTCAAAAATAGCAGACCTACAAGCTCGTAGCGCGCCACTCGGTGGCGCGCTACGAGCTTGTAGATCTGCTATTTTTCAATAGCTAAAGTATGACATAATGCTTAGTTAAAACACCAAAAGGGGTTCCCGCCCAGAATGGGATAATGCATAAGGGCTGCAGAATGATGCATCTGTGGCCAGTGTGTGAGAGAGAGGAAAACAACATGTCCATGCCACAGGGCATAGGCACGCACGCACGCACGCACTCACGCACTCACACACGCACACACGCACACACTCACACACTCACACACTCACACACTCACACACTCACACTCACACACACACACACACAACAGCCATGAAAGAAAGTGCATATTGGAAACAAACACCAAAAGATGGCTATTTCCTCAAGAGCAGCACACACATACTCACACACACACACACGCACGCACGCACACACGCACGCACGCACGCACGCACGCACGCACGCACGCACGCACGCACGCACGCACACTACAGCCATGAAAGTGCATATTGGAAACAAACACCAAAATATGGCTATTTCCTCAAGAGCAGCACACACACACACACACACACACACGCACCAATGCACACGCGCACAGTCACAGATGAGTAATACACTACAGCTGTAACATTGCATATTGGAAGCGCGCACCCAAAAAAGATGGGGGTCTCGATCCTCGAGAACAGCCAATGTCATCTCTGCATGAAACGTTCTCTAAGAAATGAATTTGTGCTGGGATCACTGTGGGTGGTCTCCGGTGGCGGTCCAATATTATTCATAGCTTTTAATGAAAATCCAGCGATGAGACGCAGGTATAGCTGGTAGAACTAACTGTGCTCTACAGCCATGTGAGTGAGTTGGATGGCTTTCACACGTACAGAGAAAGCTGTTGTTTAGTCATACCAAGTCATAGCGAGTAGAACAACTTGGTTTGTTGTTTTTGTCACTGTATTTGTAAATACATGAAATTTGTTGTTCGCATTATCCCATCCTATCACTATTACTATAGCTATTAATCCATTCTGGGCGGGAACCCCTTTTGGTGTTTTAACTAAGCATGATGTTATACTTTAGCTATTGAAAAATAGCAGACCTACAAGCTCGTAGCGCACCACCGAGTGGCGCGCTACGAGCTTGTAGGTCTGCTATTTTTGAAAAATCGTAAAAATGCGGCACACATCTTTGAATATATATTCTTTCAGAGCAAACGTTTTTTTATTTCGACGTCAGGTCTAAATGCGTTAATACATTTATCATCCTAACTATTAGGGGCAGTGGGTGGTATTAGTACAGGTATCATCCTCAGTCACGCCCCAACACCTGGAGGACCGGTACTGCAGTACTGGAAGTCTGTAAGCTATAGAGTGCATACCACACTCTGACTGACTGCCAGGGACGAGGTGAATCAGGTGAGAGTTTCTTATGTGCTTCAGGCAGTGAGTGAACTTCAGATAAATGTTGTGTAAACCAGCTCCAAACCACTGCACACACATGTACTAGTTATTTGTATTCGAACAAACAGGAAGGTAGGAGCGCACACCAGTAGTGGGGAGGTGCTGACCGCAGGAGATAACTAGCTGAGAAAGGAGAGAGGCCGCACAGCTCGTAGTCACGATGCCAACACATTTGTATTTTCCCAACGTTTCGGCAACAAGTTGCCTTCTTCAGGGAATTTCTAGTTATTTGTATTAACATAACTCTGCCATACAGATAATGGGCTTCTATTTATATCGTATTATACCATACAGATTGATAAAACATAACTTTTCACTCATTAAAATAATTTCTAGATTGCAGCCCATACGGTATGCAGTGGCGTGCACAGATAGACACTAGGGGGTGCTAGAGCACCCCCTGCCCTTTTGGCAATGTGCCCTTTTGAAAAAAAAAGGGGAAAACATTTTTTTTTCCCTTTTTTTTTTTTTGGTTTTTCGAAAATAGCAGACCTACAAGCTCATAGCGCGCCACTCGGTGGCGCGCTATGAGCTTGTAGATCTGCTATTTTTCAATAGCTAAAGCATAACATAATGCTAACACCAAAAGGGGTTCCCGCCCAAAATGGATTAAGGCAACCGGCCGGTTCCATGCGCTGCACAAGGTGCCCTTTTTTAACTTGAGCACCTGCCCCTCTAAATGTCTGTGCACGCCACTGACGGTATGTGCCCGCATGTGCATAAACACACAGCGAGATGAAATTAATTAAGCCCATGTGCATAAACACAACACACAGCTACATGAAATTAATTATGTAAGCTTGCAGTTTTTTTTCTTCTTCTGCACAGTATAAGTTTAGAGATGAAGTTGGTGTGATCCGTGCAGCAGATGGAGGGTGTGGCGTGGTGGATCAAGAGACAAGGAGAGCGGGAAATGGAGGTGGACAGAGCCAGCAGATGATCAGTGTGGGTGAGAAGCATGCGGGGAGGACCATCTGTTCAGATCAAACCGAGTGCAAGGCGTTAATGTAGGAGAAATGTTCTGTATTAATGGTAATGAGCTTTATCCCATTTTGGGCGGGAACCCCTTTTGGTGTTTTAACTAAGCATTATGTTATACTTTAGCTATTGAAAAATAGCAGCTCTACAAGCTCGTAGCGCGCCACCGAGTGGCGCGCTACGAGCTTGTAGGTCTGCTATTTTTGAAAAGTCGTGGAAATGTGCCTCAAATCATTGAATATATATTCTTTCAGAGTGAAAGTTTTTAACTCAAATCTTTGCTTCTGGGGGGTTCCTGGAACAACATATTTTCAGATGGGGGGTCGGCAGCCAATTACATATAATTCTAGGGGTCCTTGACATGAAATATTGAGCACCACTGATACAGAAACATGAGGTTTTTCAGAAAACTGTCAGGATTTTGAAGACATTTTTTTAAATTTCGACGTCAGGCCTAAAAAAAAACAATACAACATCGTAAACAGTTTAAAACAACAACACAGCAGCAGCAACATCTATGGTATAGGTGCTGAGGAATATACTTCTCATATAAGATATAGCTTAAAACTTGAAAAGGTGGGTTTTCAATTGACGCTTGTATAGATGTTGACTGTGCTTGACTCTCAGATTTTTGAGTGTTGCAAGCAGCCACTCCTTTGTGGAGCTGTGTGTCTCCCTGGAGGAGTCCCGTCCCTGGCTGGAGGGCGGAGACTCGCATAGCACACTGCATGCCCGCGGCAGCGCACGTAACCCCGCGCCTCCGCCTCCCAGTTCTTCTGCGTGTGTGTGTCGTCAACACACGCAGAGACGACAGATCAGATTCACACACACACTGACAAGGGGCAGAAGAACTGGGAGGTGGAGGCGCAGGGCTGCCCAGGGCGCTGCCCGGGGCAGTGTGCTTTGCGAGTCTTCGCGGCTGGAGGTGTCCGTCCGAGCACGAAAATAGCGTTTGGTTGGTTTTCACCGGCAAGTGTCACTGCTACGCCGTGCACGCACGCACGCACGCACACGCACACACACACACACACACACACACACACACACACACACGCAATAACTCTGTCATTTCTCAACCATTTCGGACGCCGGGCGGCTCACCGGAACCGGGCCGCCCCCTGGGCGCGTGCGTTCCTGGGGGTCTAAATGTTCTGGGGACCCCCACACGGAGTTGCACCACTCAATTCACATGGGTGTGATTTTTGAGGTAATATGATGAACTGATGAACTTTCTTCCGGGTATTAACTGTAATCTCTAATAGACCTATAGCTGCCCAATAAGATCTAAGAACTCTCGGGAGCCTATATATTTTTAATTAGTCAATGAGATAGGCTTGGCCCATATACCATGTAGTGCTTTAAATTTAAATTTAGAAATTCATAATATGGAGCCAGAACTGTGTGATACTTTTGTCCTGCCGGCAATTCTATAGCATCCTGCCTATTTTTTCCAGTTCCAAATTCACTGTCACCTCCCACTGTCCCCATTTTCTTTCATCCTACTGTCCCCGGACGACCAGGCTCATCGTCACATCAATGGCTTCCGTGCATCGCTTTGTGAAGAAGCGTCTAAAACGGGTGCTTTCACTGGGACCAAATTCTGCGCTGCCTCTCGTGTCTTTAACCTATTTTGGGCGGGAACCCCTTTTGGTGTTAACATTATGTTATGCTTTAGCTATTGAAAAATAGCAGATCTACAAGCTACGAGCTTGTAGGTCTGACAGTTTTCGGAAAAAGTTATGTTTCTGTGTCAGTGGTTCTTTGATTTTTCAAAAATAGCAGACCTACAAGCTCGTAGCGCGCCACTCGGTGGCGCGCTATGAGCTTGTAGATCTGCTATTTTTCAATAGCTAAAGCATAACATAATGCTAACACCAAAAGGGGTTCCCGCCCAAAATGGGTTAAACTGTCTGGATCTGCTCCGCCTCTCAGAGACTTTTAAAACATCTGGATCATTATCGTAAACATTATCGTAAATAATAATAGTCCCCAATATATACATGGAAACCTCGCTATTGTTTTTTTGGGCTGGATACTTTTGTTACTTTTACTCAAGTACACTTTGAATTCCTGGACGTTTTACTTGTAACAGAGTATACTTCTATATATTACAGTATTGGTACTTTTACTTATGTAAAAAATGTGAGTACTTATTCCACCACTGCTATTCGTGGCTATACATGGAAACCTCGCTATTGTTTTTTTGGGCTGGATACTTTTGTTACTTTTACTCAAGTACACTTTGAATTCCTGGACTTTTACTTGTAACAGAGTATACTTCTATATATTACAGTATTGATACTTTTACTTAACCCATTCAGGCCTGACATCGAAATTTAAAAAAAAAAGTTTTCTAAATCATGACAATTTTCGGAAAGATTTGAGGCACATTTTAACGATTTTTCAAAAATAGCAGACCTACAAGCTCATAGCGCGCCACTCGGTGGCGCGCTATGAGCTTGTAGATCTGCTATTTTTCAATAGCTAAATTATAACAATGTTTAAAACACCAAAACGGGTTCCCGCCCCAAAATGGGTTAATGGTTAATGTGGTTAAACGCTAACGTGACATGGATGCGTTCCAGGTCTCAATGGATTAGGTAAAAAATATGAGTACTTATTCCACCACTGCTATTCGTGGCTAATCCCCCCCCCCCCCCCCCCCCCCGGGGTTAAAAACAGCCTGGACCACATCATGAAGAGCCACCTGCGTGCCTCGTTCAAATATTGATGCCACCCTCTTATCTGTATCTAACACATGCTCGTGTTAGCGCGCGTGCACACGCACGCACGCACGCACGCGCGTGCGACAGTGGTTCAGACTCAGGTCAACGTGCGTCTCACATCGGTGGCTCTATGCCTGGTATAGCGTTCTGATGATTCTCCAGTGAAGTGGAGATCAGATAATATAGTTTTTCATTCAATCATAATCGCTTGTACAGAACTCAACAACACCGACTTGAGCGTCTCGTCTCGTCTCCTCTCATCCACGCAGTGCTCATCAAATGGTCTCATCGACGTCTCCAGTCGTAGACCCTGCAGTCCTGCAGTATAGAATGTGTGCGTGTGTGCGTGCGTGCGTGCGTGCGTAGAACTATAGTATGAGCTTTATGGACAGTCTCATTAATCATGTATGAAGCTCAGGAACATGAGGAGAAATATTACAACACTAATCGACCACTACGTTTTAAGACAGAATGGTTACATAAGCACCCTACGTATTAACCCATTTTGACCTGAGATCAGATTCTAAAAATGTCTTCTACATCCTGACAGTTTTCTGAAAAAGCTATGTTTCTATGTCAGTGGTTCTTCGATTTTTCAAAAATAGCAGACCTACAAGCTCATAGCGCGCCACTCGGTGGCGCGCTATGAGCTTGTAGATCTGCTATTTTTCAATAGCTAAAGGGCGGGAACACCAAAAGGGGTTCCCGCACAAAATGGGTTAAGACAGAATGGTTACAGAAGCCACCCTACGTATTAAAGCTGCACTATGCAACTTTCCTCTGGGCTCTTTTACACCGGATTCGGTCAACATGACCTTATAAGCGAGTGTCACAACAGCCCCCAGGACTGGAGCGAGGAGTCGCTTTCTCCCTGCTCCACTCCGCTCGTATGCTCTGCCTCAAAGGCATTAACCCCTTTTGGTGTTAGCATTATGTTATGCTTTAGCTATTGAAAAATAGCAGATCTACAAGCTCATAGCGCGCCACCGAGTGGCGCGCTACGAGCTTGTAGGTCTGCTATTTTTGAAAAATCGAAGAACGACTGACATAGAAACATAGCTTTTCCAGAAAACTGTCAGGATGTAGAAGACGTTTTTAGAATCTGATCTCAGGTCAAAATGGGTTAAAAACAAAACTGCAACATAGGCCTTACACCCAGAACTCACCTAACCCCTGCTCACCGTGCTATGGTGTGGGATGGCTCAGGGTATATAGAGGACAGAGTGCAGCAGCAACTTGCAACGGGCCTGGTCATCACGGTATGCGAGAAAACCTTGATGATCTCACTGAACCCGGATTGGAATTGGCATGAAAATGGTGTCAAATTCGTTCCTACTGGAATGCCCCAACAGTCATAAAGAATTGTGACTCCTTACCCTCCTTCAAAACTGCTCTAAAAGAGCACTTACAGGTGGCTTCAACTTCTAACTGGACCTTTTTTATAATAAAATTAATAATAATACTAATGATAATGATAATGATAATAATAATAAGCTCATCACATCCCTCCCCCTGTTTTCTGCACATATATTTCAGGGTTTCTCAAAGTGGGTGCCCTAGAGTGCTGTGACGTCAGTACTACAGGTGCCGCAAATGCAGGGAGTGCAGTGCCCGGTGTCGAGTCCGTCTGACCCACGGTTGTCCAGAACCGCCACAAAAGGCCTCTGCCCGGGCTCTGGACAGGGCCCCTGCCCAGGGTCCATAATATATGGAGCTGGCCTGTTCAGACATCATTCTGACATCTGCATAGACTCCATATTTGGGCATGCCTGACAAAAAACTCCATATATGGTCATAAAAGGGACATAATAACTGCTCGCTCTAGAGGCTCTGGGCAGGGCCCAAATTGGCCTATTGATCACACCTGGTATAACATAGTATAATGGAAGCCATTATTCTTGTGATAATACAAAACTATATCTGGGTGGGGCATGCATTTACAACTTGCATCGTTCCCAAGTATATAGGCCTTGCCCCACTACACGGGCACCGCTCTGGTTAGTTTAACCCATTTAGATCTGACCTCAAAATTTTAAAAAAAATCTTCTAAATCCTCCAGTTTTCTGAAATAAATATTTTCACGATTTTTCAAAAATAGCAGACCTACAAGGTCGTAGCGCGCCACTCGGTGGCGCGCTATGACCTTGTAGATCTGCTATTTTTCAATAGCTTTATTATAACAATGTTTAAAACACCAAAAGGGGTTCCCGCACAAAATGGGTTAAATGCACAAAGTTTGAATGTTGTGGTCATTGGAATAGTAATCATTATAACTATACAAATTGTTATCGTTCGGCTTATCATACTGTTATTTTGTAATAATTGTAGTAAAATATGCTAAATACAAGGTGCTGGAGTGAAAATAACCATACTATAATTTAGTATATACTATATAATTTGGTGTGCAGTGGATACAATCGAAGGGGTGCTCTGAGTTTGAGAACCACTGATGATAGACAATATCCATCCATACTAGGGATGAGTAAATGTGTCCAAAATGAAAATCGATTTGTATAATTCAATATTAACGATTAATCGATTAATCGTTTGGGGGGGGGGGGGGACTTTATTTTTGTCTGGTCCCTGGACCAGTGTTGAGCCAATTGATCACCATAGCAACCCCAGCCTAGGCCTGATTAGGTAAATTCCCAACACCTGCTAAATCCTCCTAAAACCTGTATCTTGATTGGAATCAATCTCCACTCACACTCCTCTACACAAGGTGCGTTTCCATAAAGCCTTTTTTTTGCGCATTAAGGTTCTTTCGCAAAATCTCCTGGATGGAAACACCTCAAAATGCGCATAAGTCTGCATTTTTCGCAAAAACACTTTTTCGCTAGAAGGTGGCGGATTTTGGGGCTATATCGAAAAAGTGAAATGCGCAAATGGGTTATGACACACGCGATGGTGAGTATAGTGGACTTGTGGAGTGATCGAACGGGAGGGTGGGTGGGATGTGGATACATAAATTATTACATTTACACACTCGAGTCTCGAAGCCTCTGTCTGCAGGCTGAGGCTCTTTTGCTCTCCCCGGTGAGGGCGTTCGCCGTTGATCATGAAGTTAGATCGGTGATATTTCTCCTAAACAGCTCGGAACGAAACGGACGAGAGGAGACTAGTCAAAATGGAAATGTACTGTCAAGTCGCAGGGCAGGGGTCCCGATCGTCCCTGTACTTTGAAAACAAAACTATACCAGCCCCTGTCTAGACAAAAACACACGCCTATTTATTTAACAGACTTCATGCAGACCAACTTGAATAGCCTAAAAGAACGTCAAATGCACCGTGGTGAAGAACAAATCAGAGAAAAGTGTGTGTGTGTGTGTGTGTGTGTGTGTGTGTGTGACATGATCAAATAATCGTGTAAGATTATCCTGTAGTGTGTGTGATGCAGATGCTATCAGATTTCAGACATCAAACGGTAAAATAAATGTCAGATAATATGCGCCTCTCTGCGCGTCTCACTTGACTGGCAAAATAGCGCCATCTAGGCCTACTGCTTATTTAATATCTCCAAAGAAGCGCATTTTGTCAGTGGATGGAAACAAGAAAAATACGCTTTTCTTTTTTCGAATTACTTACTTATTCGCTTCCTATTTTCGAAATGTTTTGATGGAAACCCGCCTACTGTCATGCTACACAGACACATCCCAGGCACACTTTGGTAGGCTTATAGCCCTGTCCTGTTTGGATTTGCGTAAAAAAAACAAAAAAAACTATTAGGCCTATCGATTATTAATTTTAATAATCGATTTCGGGTCTTATTAACGATAATGGATTAATCGGACCCATCCCTAATCCATACACCTGTCTACTTTCTACACAAAGACTCCAAACAGTTAAAAAAAGATGAGCACAAGATGGCGCTCAGGCACGCCCTATCATGAGAAAGACCAGTAGCTCACACTGACACCGTCCCACAACAGATCATAATTTAGGCTTAAAACTCAGATGTGCTTGTCACAACAAAATAGCTTGTCCTCGAGCCAGCAGGGTCAGCCAACTCTTTAGCCTATAATTCTTGGTACAAGTGGCAATTCTGAACTGTCAGGTGCGCCATTCACGTCACCACGCTCGCAAGGTCTGCTGTCACATTAGCCTAGTGTTGAAACGGATTTGAGACAGCCTTTTTTTGAAAAAGAGAAGAGAGCTGTCTACTCCCCGTTTCTATTGAGACTGCCAGTTTAACCGATTTAGGCCTGACGTAAAAAATAAATAAAAAAGAAGTCTTCTGAAAGAATATATATTCAAAGATTTGTGCCACATTTTCACGATTTTTCAAAAATAGCAGACCTACAAGCTTGTAGGGGGGGGGGGGGGGGGGGAGCTCATTTTACATGTCTTTCATCTTCAGCCAAAGTGTAAAATAATTCACAGGTGAACCCTGAGAGCTGAATGTGATAAATAGAGCTTTTAGCTTTTTAAAGCCTTTGTGGATGTGTGTGGGTGTATAAGCCTGTCACGGGGTTACAGTATCATGTGTGGGTGTAATGTCTCAGCCTGTCAACAGGGTTAGTTAAGCCTAGTGGGACAGCATCGCTCTGCACTTTGAAAAACAGTTTATAGCATTGACTTGCAGTGTTACCGCATTTAGTGAGAGAAATAAGCAAAAAGGGGTGACTATAGGCCACATTAGCACTTATAGTGTTAGTTGGCTAATTAAAAAAAGATATATATAATCTTTAACCCATTCAGGCCTGACCTCGAAATTAAAAAGAAATCTTCTAAATCCTCCAGTTTTCTGAAATAAATATTTTCACGATTTTTCAAAAATAGCTATGAGCTTGTAGATCTGCTATTCTTAAATATCTAAATTACAACATAATGTTTAAAACACCACGCTCTGCACTTTGAAAAACAGTTTATAGCATTGACTTGCAGTGTTACCGTATTTAGTGAGAGAAATAAGCAACCGTGTTTAGGAAAACAAGCCCAAAAGGGGTGACTATAGGCCACATAATTAGCACTTATAGTGTATGTATTGGTTATTTAAAAAAAATCACACCCGTGTGAACCTAGTGGTGCAACTCCCCTCTCCCCCTACCCCTCTCTCTCTCTCTCTCTCTCTCTCTCATTAGCAGACAACAGTGCAGCACTATCTCTCTCTCTGTTTCTGGCACAACAGCGCCACCTTTGCCCCTACTGGTACTCATAGTCACACATACATACACATACATAGTCACATAGGTTAACTGTACATAGGTTAACACGGAAATTGCTGTTCCTTGGAGTGGTTGCAAAATGTGGAATATTTGGAAGATCTTTGAAACAGTTTGTGCGAGGGAGGCTGAGGGAGCACATCGTTTGTGCTCCCTGGCACAAACTATTTTAGGATGGGGGTTAGGGACAGATACGTATTATTTTGGGGGGCCATGACGTGAAAATATTTGACGACCACTGGTTAAAATTTGGAAGCAGAAAGCTCCCCGGATCCCGAAACAGCAGCCAGAGAATTTGATAAAATTCATGTAGCCTACTATACCCTTTTGTGATTATCGCGAAAATATCAGGAATTAGAGGGGGAAATTATCATATAAAATATTATAATTACCAGAGTCTTATTTATGTATTTACTCTGGCAGTAAATCAGTTAACCCATTTAGGCCTGATGTCGAAATAAATAAAAAGTCTTCTGAAAGAATATATATTCAAAGATTTGTGCCGCATTTTCACGATTTTTCAAAAATAGTAGACCTACAAGTTCATAGCGCGCCACTCGGTGGCGCGCTATGAGCTTGTAGATCTGCTATTTTTAAATAGCTAAAGTATAACATAATGCTTAGTTAAAACACCAAAAGGGGTTCCTGCCCAAAATGTGTTAAACTCTCTGTTGGTTTGTTTACAACTGTTGAGTGAGAAAACAATGTTTGCACATTAGGCTAATGATCTGGGGAGCCCCTGAAGGACCCCCAGTTTAGGAACCACTGATCCATTCAATAATGTTTTGGTAAATCTTCTTATGAATGGCATACACGTGGAAACAGCTAATTAATTCCACCTAACCCTCTTCCTTAACGAGCTGCCCTGCCCCCCTGAGGCCCCATACAGACAGTGTTGGGAAAGTTCACTTTTTCTTTTTTTGATCCCATGATTTTGTAACCCATTTTTTCCACCCAGTGTCAATTATCTAATGTAATCCTGGGCGCTACACTTCCTCTGCCAACCTGGGGGGACTGACCTCATGCTTCCGTGAAAGTTCACTTTCTACATGTGAACTAGTTCAGTTCGCAGTTTTTTAAAACAAATTTTCTTTTTAGAGAAATAATGTTGCTTGCTTACCTCGCTATGATTATACGATAAAGTCGCTGGATAATCCCTCGCGTTCATATTTTGAACGAGAGGCATGTTGAAGTCAGAAATGAAGAGCTTAGTATAGCCATCTGGTCAAAACCACAGATAGCTCCCTAAGATTACGCACTACAAGCCTTTCTTTCTGAGCGGTAAACAGGGAAGTGAACGGCAACGCGCATGCGTGAACAGCAAGGAGTATGGTGCAGAAGGAGAGGCCAACCCCCCAAAAAAGAAAAAATCTGAATATTTTTCTCTCGTTTGATCAATGATCAATGAAAATGCGCTAGGACGTGTGTACACGTCCTTGCAATCTACCGGTTGGATTAGCTATGACGTTTCCACACGTCCTACGGTCGAAATGGGTCAATGGCCGCCACAATGCATTTCCAATGGGAGTCACATGGTTTGACCAAATATTTGTGTTTGATGGCTGTGTTCTGCCCATCAAACTAAAATGTTGGGTCAAACCGCATGTGACTGCCATTGGAAATGCATTGTGGTGTCCATTAAACACAGACAAGACACAGAACATGTGTTGGGTATGTGTGTATGGGGCCTGAGAGACACAAGGGGAGCAGCTGGATGGGTCATTTCTGCAACTCATTCTGGTGTAATGACTGTTGAAATCCTGAGAAAGAGGGGGCAAGAGGGGGGCAGTTGCCTCACAGCTAGTTCTCTCCTCCGCGTCATCAGTGCCCATACCCTATAGGTGGGGTTGGCAAAAGGGCCTTTCTGTGTGGAGATTGCATGTTCTCCCTGTGTCCCCTAGGGTGGGTGGTAGGTACCCTCACAGAAAACATGCAGTAATCCTGGCCTCTAAACTGCCTCCTTCTGGTCACCCGGGGCAAATGGTGCATTTATATAGCGCCTTTATCCAAGGCGCTTTACATAGATTGTGCATCAATTCACCCATTCACACACACATTCTACGATGGCGGCGGAAACCATGCAAGGCACCAACCAGCACATCAGCACACCAGCACATTTGGGGTTCAGTGTCTTGCTCAAGGACACTTCGACACTAACTCTGGGGGAGCCCTGGTTCGAACTGGCAACCTTGCGGTTACCATCCAGCCACTCTACCCCTGAGCCACCACCGCACCTGATGGAGGGGAAAGAAACTGGTTGGAATAACGTGTTGCTTCCATGCGCTACGTCCAACCAGGGAAACTCCCCCCTGTCAGGTGTAAAGAAGCGGCTTGGACTTCTCATGCATTGAAGGAAACATGAGGTCAGTCCGTTGCTCTCCCCAGCTTGGCAGAGAGGATTATAGTCAATTAACAATGGGTGAAAAAAAAAAAGGTTACAGATATCGTAGGATAAAAAATATACATAAAACAGGACATATATCCCGAGAAAGTGCGCTGTAAGAATCCTCAGCGTTATAATATAGCATTAAAATAGCATTCAGGATTTTACAATGTGGTTGTGCTCAAGTCTTAACAGCTCCTTTGCTGAATTTCCTCCTTCTCCGTGTTATGTCACAACAATGCCATTCCACTGATGTAAGGTGCAATTTAGACACATCATTCATGCAGCTTAACCGAGGTTTTTTACAAATGGTGTTTTCAAGACGTAATATGGTTTTAACCCATTTTGGACTGAGATCGATTAAAAAAATGTCTTCTAAATCCTAAATTATTTCTGAAAAACCTATGTTTCTATGTCAGTGGTGCTCAACCTTTTTCATGTCAAGGACTCCCAGAATTATCTCTATTAGGCCACCAGGGACCCCCATCTCAAAATATGTAGTTCCAGGGACCCCCCAGAAGCAAATATTTTAGTTAAAAATGTTCGCTCTGAAAATTATATTATTATTTTCTCAAAAATAGCAGACCTACAAGCTCTACATGAGCTTGTAGATCTGCTATTTTTCAATAGCTAAATTATAACATAATAATGTTTAAAACACCAAAAGGGGTTCCCGCCCAAAATGGGTTAAAGTAGATAAGTGGATTTTTATTAACTGCCTCATTTGCTTCACGGCCAATTAAGTCACTTTTTGGGGGGGGGGGGGGGATAACAAATGCAGATGTGGGATTTCTGTCGTAGAGGCACATTGTTCATTTCTCGTGCCTCTATTAGCTCATCTACGGCGTTCATATTCAGCATTATGCCTCGTGGTGCGTATGGAAATGAAACCGCTGTTGACTGATGGCGGCGGCGGCAGACAAAGGAATATAATTATGCACACTTTCTTTTTGCCTTTCATCCATTAGTCTGTCGTCTCTGACGGAAAGGAGATACGGACATAATTAAAGGCATTGTGTGGAGTATATATACCGCAATCACACACGCTATACAGTGGGAATCCAAATTGACAAAGGATTCCACTGTGAACCTGACAGCTCACTCTAATACATGAGCTCGTGAGGTGGAACGCTGAAATTGTACTCGAAGTATAAGAAACGTTATGAAAACCTTTATTTATTTATTTTTCTCTATTTCTTTCTTTCTTTCCCCTCCCATGTCTCTCTCTCTCTCTCTCTCTCTCTCTCTCTCTCTCTGAAACAACACAAATGAAAACTTGCATCAGGATTCTATTACTACTGTATAAAGTCATGTATATTACATAGGTGTGTGTGTGTGTGTGTGTGTGTGTGTGTGTGTGTGTCTCTGTCTGTTTGTCTGTCTGTCTGTCTGTGACCGTGCGTGCGTGCGTGCGTGCGTGCGTGCGTGCGTGCGTGCGTGCGTGCGTGCGTAGATGGGGTTCAGGACAGAGAGATGGTAAAATATAATCATAAAAGATCCCGTTTTGTCATTTCATTAAAAGCTCTGCCAGGAGAATATAGAACCGGCCTCAATAAAAAAAGTTAACGTCGCTCCAGCGATTAAAATCCGTTCCTTCCTGCAAATATATTAATATCATTATTCACGTGTCATGAGGTAGAAGGTAGTTTATTAGCCCATTTTGGGCGGGAACCCCTTTTGGTGTTAGCATTATGTTATGCTTTAGCTATTGAAAAATAGCAGATCTACAAGCTCATAGCGCGCCACCGAGTGGCGCGCTACGAGCTTGTAGATCTGCTATTTTTGAAAAATCGAAGAACCACTGACATAGAAACATAGCTTCTTCAGAAAACTGTCAGGATGTAGAAGACATTTTTAGAATCTGATCAAAATGGGTTATTAGAGAAGGATGTTGTTTTTGGAGCTCATCTTCCATCTCATATCATATACAGTATGTAATTGAAAACAACAATATTGTTTCAGCACAGAACATCATTGTGTTGTTTTTTTCTAAAAGACAAGACGTTATTCAAATGGAGATGTGATTATCACAATGATCCCCTTTCATAGCAGCACATCACTGCCGTCAAGTGGGAGACGATTTTGCCAGGTTTTGCGAGAGAAATCAGCAACCAGGTGTATGAAAACAATCCCAAAAGAAGCGACTAGGCCACATGAGCACTTCAACCAATATTAAGTCATATTCTTTGGGCCTTTGTCACAATACAGAAGAAGAGAAAAACGAGCGCTCTCAGTCTAAAAATAATGCAGTTTACCGGGTGCCCGGTTCACGAAGAATCACTGTAATAGCGAAACAGCCAGCACTCCGAAGTCCTTCTGGTACGTTTATTATAGTCATTGTGCACATAAAAGAGCCCAAGATTTGAGAGACTCACTGGTCAGACAGATTGCTATGTACCCCCTAAACACTTTCCACCTATAGGTAATTGTCCTTGTTCAGGTTGTCTTCAATGTAACGCTATGAAAAGTAGTCTGAAAACCCACCTTTTCAGACTCCACCATGGCCCATAGCACTTACCCTACCCCCTTAGACAGCACTTTTTAGACTTAGATAGCATTTGAAACAGACTTATAGCATGTCATGTAGACAGCACAATAATTGCATTGTATGTAGTCATAGTACATATGTATAGCATAGTATAGTATATATGTATAGTTTATATGTATAGTGTCATTATATAGATATGTTCTAGTTACGTTCTTAGCTTACGCATGTTTCATGATAAATGCATTTTATATTTTATATATGTGATTCCCATGCTTTTTTGTTCTTGCCTAATGTAAATCGCTCTGGATTAATTATTAGGCTAAATGCCTAAATTGCAAATTGTAAAGGTGACACTGTGCTACACCCCCATACTGGCAAAACGGTTAGCATTCATTTGAATTTTGCATTACTATGCAAAACAACATACATTGTTTATCTGTTGAAATGTCCATGTGGACTCTGCTGTGTGGGTAAAACAAAGAGTTAAAGATAAGGATAGGTGAACACACATCTAACATTAGAAATAAGGATGAAAAATCCCCTGCTGTCGACACTCCAATTCTGTATTTTTTTAGTGGTGCAACCACTCCAAGGAACAGCAATGTCCGTGTTAACACTTTGACGTCATATCCCGCGGAACCCGCATTTTAATCAAATATCCAACGCTGCCGACATTGTTTTATTACCTTTGGAGCATACGCTGAAGTATTTGCAGCTTTCAACCACGAAAATCCGGTAAAAAATGGTCGTTCGTCTTGTTATGATCAGATGCACCAGCGGCCATGACAATGCGAAACGAAGCCAAAGTGCAGAGCAAGTTGTAGTCCAAACAAACCCCCCGTCCACTTGCATTGGGCTCAATTTCCCAGAAGCCCTAGCAGCCCAGATGATGACTTGATTTCCGGTTTCGTCATCATAACGCGACGGCCTCGTCATCAGGTCCCGGGTATAAAAGTTTATTTTTAATTATTTTAAAACAGAGAATTAAACGCATTAAACAAATAGCGGGAATAGCGTATTATGCAGCGACGGAACACTGGATCAAACAATTAGCGGCACTAGAACTGTTAACCTCTGTGTGTGACTATGAGTACCAGTAGGGGCAAAATTGGCGCTGTTGTGCCAGAAACGGAGAGAGAGAGATGTTGCCTGCTAATGAGAGATTGAAAGAGAGAGAGAGGGGGGGGGGGGGGGGGGGGGGGAGAGGGGAGTTGCACCACTCAGTTCACACAGGTGTGATTTTTGTGGTATGTGTTGTGATTTTTGTGGCATGCCAGCTTATGACTGTCAGTCAAAGG
>NC_136802.1:37443098-37470598 GCF_951216825.1 Electrona antarctica | reverse complement strand
CAAAAATGACAGGGTGCAAACTCTCTCCCCATGCCTTTGGCCTGGTGGAGACAAAAATGACAGGGTGTAAACTCTCTCCCCATGCCTTTGGCCTGGTGGAGACAACAATGACAGGGTGCAAACTCTCTGCCCATGCCTTTGGCCTGGTGGAGACAAAAATGACAGGGTGCAAACTCTCTCCCCATGCCTTTGGCCTGGTGGAGACAAAAATGACAGGGTGCAAACTCTCTCCCCATGCCTTTGGCCTGGTGGAGACAAAAATGACAGGGTGCAAACTCTCTCCCCATGCCTTTGGCCTGGTGGAGACAAAAAGGACAGGGTGCAAACTCTCTCCCCATGCCTTTGGCCTGGTGGAGACAAAAATTACAGGGTGCAAACTCTCTCCCCATGCCTTTGGCCTGGTGGAGACAAAAATGACAGGGTGCAAACTCTCTCCCCATGCCTTTGGCCTGGTGGAGACGAAAATGACAGGGTGTAAACTCTCTCCCCATGCCTTTGGCCTGGTGGAGACAACAAAGGACAGGGTGCAAACTCTCTCCCCATGCCTTTGGCCTGGTGGAGACGAAAATGACAGGGTGTAAACTCTCTCCCCATGCCTTTGGCCTGGTGGAGACAAAAAATTACAGGGTGCAAACTCTCTCCCCATGCCTTTGGCCTGGTGGAGACAACAAATGACAGGGTGCAAACTCTCTCCCCATGCCTTTGGCCTGGTGGAGACAAAAATGACAGGGTGTAAACTCTCTCCCCATGCCTTTGGCCTGGTGGAGACAAAAATGACAGGGTGCAAACTCTCTCCCCATACCTTTGGCCTGGTGGAGACAAAAAAAGACAGGGTGCAAACTCTCTCCCCATGCCTTTGGCCTGGTGGAGACAAAAAAAGACAGGGTGCAAACTCTCTCCCCATGCCTTTGGCCTGGTGGAGACAAAAAAAGACAGGGTGCAAACTCTCTCCCCATGCCTTTGGCCTGGTGGAGACAAAAAAAGACAGGGTGCAAACTCTCTCCCCATGCCTTTGGCCTGGTGGAGACAAAAAAAGACAGGGTGCAAACTCTCTCCCCATGCCTTTGGCCTGGTGAAGACAAAAAAAGACAGGGTGCAAACTCTCTCCCCATGCCTTTGGCCTGGTGGAGACAAAAAAAGACAGGGTGCAAACTCTCTCCCCATGCCTTTGGCCTGGTGGAGACAACAAATGACAGGGTGTAAACTCTCTCCCCATGCCTTTGGCCTGGTGGAGACAACAATGACAGGGTGCAAACTCTCTCCCCATGCCTTTGGCCTGGTGGAGACAACAAATGACAGGGTGCAAACTCTCTCCCCATGCCTTTGGCCTGGTGGAGACAACAATGACAGGGTGCAAACTCTCTCCCCATGCCTTTGGCCTGGTGGAGACAACAAATGACAGGGTGCAAACTCTCTCCCCATGCCTTTGGCCTGGTGGAGACAAAAATGACAGGGTGCAAACTCTCTCCCCATGCCTTTGGCCTGGTGGAGACAAAAATGACAGGGTGCAAACTCTCTCCCCATGCCTTTGGCCTGGTGGAGACAAAAAATGACAGGGTGCAAACTCTTAGCCTGGTTAATAAACCAGACCGAATCAGCCGTTGGCAAAAAAAAGTTGCCTACCAGCGGATTACGGTCTGGCGAGGCTCAGTAGCACGCCTCTTTCCTACAACCGAGAACAGGTCGGACCAATCGGGACACGGTATGCAATATGGGCGGGCTTTGGTACAGTGACGTTCAATGCTTGAGACCTTTGACTGACAGTAGCTCTGACCAATTGCGTCAAAGAGAAAATGTGCCCCGGGAAATGAAATCCAAGTGGAGCCAGCCCAGACTGATATACCGCGACAGTGTTGTGTGATATTAGTCTGGCTTATTAGCCAGGCTAGCAAACTCTCTCCCCATGCTTTTGGCTTGGTGGAGACAAAAATGACAGGGTGTAAACTCTCTCCCCATGCCTTTGGCCTGGTGGAGACGAAAATGCCAAAATAGCAGATGTACCGTCAAACCCTAACCCTAACCTCACAGGAAGCCACAGGTGATTTTTAACCTGCCGCACGGATTAGTTATAACCCGCCACGCATGCCAGGAGCCACGGGTGGTTATAAAACCCGCAGCACGGGTGAGTCTTAACCGGCCACGCAGGTCTAACTAACTCTGACTTATGGAACTCTGACTTATGGAAAGTCCCCTTTACGTTGTGAGCTTGCAAATCGCAGAGATACAAAGTATCTCCAATTTCCAGTACTTTTACTTCTACTCCACTACATCTCAGAGGTAAATATTTTACTCTTTTTACTCTTTTACCAATTCAGCTCTATATAATACTTCGGCCATTTGAAATAGCCGATCTACAAGCTCACAATAGAGGTTTAAAGTGAGTTTCTCATAGACTGTGGTTAAATCAGGAGATGGCACAAAACGGAATGGATGTCTGGGCCAGTTGACTGGTCGACGAAGCATTCTCTTCCAAAGCGTTTCCTTCACCAACATCGTCCATCACTCACCGCCCTATAACAGAACCCTTCTTAACCCATTTTGGGCGGGAACCCCTTTTGGTGTTTTAAGCATTACGTTACACTTTAGCTATTGAAAAATAGCAGATCTACAAGCTCATACTCGCTACGAGCTTGTAGGTCTGCTATTTTTTTTAAATCGTGAAAATTTGGCGCAAATTTGGAATATATATTCTTTCAGAGCGAACATTTTTAACTCAAATCTTTGCTTCTGGGGGGGTCCCTGGAACAACATATTTTCAGATGGGGTTCGGCGGCCAAATACAGATAATTCTGGGGGTCCTTGACATGAAATATTGAGCACCACTGCAACATAGGCATTTCAGAAAACTGTCAGAAGACATTTTTAAAATTTCGCCGTCAGGCTAAAACGGGTTAATGCTATGCTCTTTTTCTTGTTTTTTCCAACGTCTCCACCACGCCCAGCTGCTTCCTCCAGTTCGACCCACACTCACTCAGCCGTCGTGGAGTTCAGGAATGGGCGCGTTCCAACTAATTAGTTTACTAAATGCTTGGCGGGCAAAGCGGGTGAAGAGGAAGACGGATTGAGGGTGAAATGGGGCGACAGACAGAATGTACCGCAGGAGGGAGGGAAAAAAAATCATTTACAGTTTCACCTCCGCTGGGTCCCACCACCTCCCTCCCAAACATCAATCAGACTTAACCCATTCTGGGCGGGAACCCCTTTTGGTGTTAGCATTATGTTATGCTTTAGTCACCAGCTCAGTGGCCTTGTGGTTAGAGTGTCCGCCCTGAGACTGGGAGGTCGGGGTTCAATCCCCGGCCGGGTCATACCAAAGACTCTAAAAATGGGACCCAGTGCCTCCCTGCTTGACACTCAGCATTAAGGGTTGGATTGGGGGTAAGTCCCTGCGACATACTAGCGTCATGTCCAGGGGGTGTACTTGTACATTAAGCTGCCTCACGCTACAGAAACAGGAGATAGGCTCCTGCCCTATGGGCACCGAGCCACCGAGTGGCGCGCTACGAGCTTGTAGGTCTGCTATTTTTGAAAAATCGAAGAACGACCGACATAGAAACATAGCTTTTTCAGAAAACTGTCGGGATGTAGAAGACATTTTTTTAGAATCTTGATCTCAGGTCAAAATGGGTTAATGGCTTTTGGGTCAGCCGGCAATTCAACCCACAAATTCTACCTGCTCCCTTTGCTGCCATGCCGTCCAGCATCTTGAGAGTGGACGACATACACACACACTAAACTAATTCCTAATATTGTACCTCCCCCGATGCTTTGTATAGCAGCTGTAATAGACAGGGTTTGACTTGTAAACGGGGAGAGGGGTTTTCATTTTTGGAAAAAGTGTTGAATCGTTTAGATTCCTTCAGATGGGGGTTTGTTGTAACCTGACTCCGCTAGAGGCTGAATCAAGGCATACACAGTGCTGCCTTGATCCCGCCTCTAGCTGCCGCTGATTGGCCAGGCCGTTTGGTGGCCGGAGCATCGAGTCTGCCTGAGAGTTCCCAGATGGGAGCAGGAGGGGGGAACCCAGTGTACTCTCTGCTGCCCCATCTGGCGGAGTCAGGTTAGGCTTGTTGCCAAATACATAACATTTTGGGGGTTTGAGAACTATTGATTTAGACAGCATTTTGTAGAATTATTGGCCTCCGGTCTAAATGGGTTAAACAATATAAAGATCATTGTCAAATACAGTAGCAAGATGTAGCCAATCTACAAGCTCACAAGGCAGAGGCAGTTTGCGATGGCGATTCTGTCCCCCACTCTTTGGTTTTCATCAACCTCCAAACACACTTTCACATCATTTTCCTCAGAGATTTCTAACTAATTAACCTATTTTGGGCGGGAACCCCTTTTGGTGTTAGCATTATGTTATGCTTTAGCTATTGAAAAATAGCAGATCTACAAGCTCGTAGCGCGCCACCGAGTGGCGCGCTACGAGCTTGTAGGTCTGCTATTTTTTGAAAAATCGAAGAACGACTGACACAGAAACATAGCTTTTTCAGAAAACTGTCAGGATGTAGAAGACATTTTTAGAATCTGATCTCAGGTCAATTTAGCAGCTTAACAGTTTGAATGCAGAGATTGTGGTCCACATTATGTTATTTTATTTGTTGTAAGGAAGCTATAGTTTTTTTTTTTTTTAAAGGCTTAATGTGAAGAAAACATATATATACACTGCACGTTTTACACTGATAGTTTACACATATTTGATCATTATTATAAATAATGAAGCCTTAACATGAGTCATGTCAAGCAAGCTGTCACAGGAGGGGTCTCTGGGGCTGACCCTGTCTGATGATCTATATGAGCAATTTAACATGTCTATGTATTACTCTACAACGAATACCGATGGAACACAAACCTGTTGCCCTGATCATAACTGATATAATCAGAAACCACCACCCAACCAGTCTGCCCTGCAGTGCAGCTCAAATTACTGGTTATATTAAAAGTAAAATGAACAGCTGCTGTTGCTGTTATTCGTTATAAATATTAAGTATCACATTTGCTTGATTGCCTGCAGACAGTTTGTGATCGATCAAAATTCAAAATTCAATTAGAACATTGTGAAATCATGACACTGACAGACTGAAAGAGAGAGAGAGAGAGAGAGAGAGGTCGTCGGTCCATGCGTGACTAATTATTTGAAATAAAACCTTTTTTTTGTCCACACACTGTCCTACATGACATGACACAGCCTACCTTTTCACTTCGAGTCGTTTTGTCTGTGAGCGGAGCGGCTGTGCACTCAACTAGCCTACATGTGTTCAGCTCGTTTGCGTTTGATTTCCATTGTGTGTATAATTCGTCTGCGTCTTGCGCCCCTGGGCCCCCCCCCCCGGCCCCAAACCGACTTACTAATAGGTGAAAAATCAACTGCGACGGAACGGGCTGCGATATTAGACATTTTTCAGGGAGAACTCTCGGGGCCTCTAGCCGTCGCGCGTAGCGCTAATAACCGCCCCTGCCTATTTTAGCTCTGACTCTGAGATGGAAAGTGTTTATTTTTTTTTCCAAAAAAGAAAAAACGCTGCCTAGCGTGAGGCCTCGCGCATGCGGCGGCACCATTCGCACTACCTAAACAGCGGCCCTGTGTGCGGTTAGGGTTAGGGACAGGGTTATTGCAACAGCAGGTCGCAATTTACTATGAAATCATGCATTTGCCGTCAACAGTCACGCCCCCATATATGGTCATGCCTCGTGACATCACGTGATGGCATCAATATTAAGCCCATATATGGAGATCCCTGATGTCATCAATATTGGCCAGCAACTCTACATACGTATGACCTCAAACCCTTAGATCTCCATATATGGAGCTAACCTGTTCTTACATTCCATAATGTTGATCCTTCCCCATCCATCCTTCCTCTTCGATGTCTCCCTTTTGACTGATACTAGTCCATTTATTAGTGCAGCCGCGCCCTAAAGGACCCAAAAACCGTAACCGGATGTTACTTGTGTTACTTGTGTGTTCTGAGACATCGGATATCCTTCTATTGCTCGGAGACCATGCATGTACAAAGGATTACCGAGACCATTACTGCGTTGGCTATGAATCGTCAAATAAACCTTGCCATCTGGGACAAGGAATCGGAGGCGATCAAAAGAAACAGTGGTGGATGCGCACGCCAATCAAAATTGTTATTTTTCTCCTGTTCACACCATCACCTAGCAACCCAATGCCAATGTAAGCAGCATTACGACTTGATCAATCGTAACCACTATAAAAGGACCATTTGGCATAGATCTACGTCAATAGCGGGCAGCCAGACTATTTGAAATGACGTAGATCTACATCAAAAGCAGGGAATGTGTTAAGAAGCTAACATGACAAGTAACACTACACATTCACTTCCAGTACAGAATGGCAGCAGTGCATGGCTAAATGGGAGAGGATTTTTTCTTTTTTGCTGTTGTCTATTTTTCTTTAATGGGAATCAATGAAACAGCTGTTGTGTGTGTGCATGTGCGCTCGTGCGCGCGCGTGTGTGTGTGTTGTGCTCAAAGCTGTAACATCAGCAAAGACAGAGTGCTGAGCCTGTGGACTGACTATTTGACTGTGCTGTTTTTAAATCTATAAAAATGCTGTTTATTAGAAGAGAGTTCTAAGTACTGTTCGTCTTAATAAAAGTAAACCACAAGGAGAGGGTTCCAGGGTCGTGCACACGAGCACACAGACACGCACCTCTAGTTGAAACTCACACGGCTGGAAACGTATGCGTGTGATCATACTGTACGACTAAAACTGAATTAAATATACTTTTGCTGTTGAACTTGGCCCCCAATTAATTTCATTTCATCGACTATTTTCTCAGTTTTTATGGATTCCTCGCTCACTGTGTGGAGGTAATACAGTATGTGAGAAAACACAAATTATCCTCTTCACAAGATGAGTAATTGATAGGTAAAAAAAAGATCATATCTTGTAGATCCACTGTTTTTGCCGAAGATATTTGGGTGTAGAGCGTAAACAGGAGAGAGCCAGGTAGCTGGGACGTAATGTGTCCCTGTGTGCGTGCGTGCGTGCGTGCGTGCGTGCGTGCGTGCGTGCGTGCGTGCGTGCGTGCGTGCGTGCGTGCTAACAACTGCCAGAGGGTATTTTTAAAATGAAGAGCAAGAGAAAATGCCGTGTCAGAGATTACTAAACCATGTCAGGAATCAACTACGTGTGTCTCTTCTTGTCCTGTGTATGTGTGTGTGTGCGTGCATGCGTGCGTGCGTGCATGTGTGCGTGCGTGCATGTGTGCGTGCGAGACTGTTTTATGGCGTCTCATTGAGACATCCTTGACGTTGACATTTCTTCTATCCTCCTTGTCTACACCTCCTTAACACTCCTCCTTTCACCATTCACATGGCTGCTCCCTCACCCCCCCCCCCCCCCTCTTCCATCCTCTAAATCTCACCCCTCCTCCTTTCTCCCCATGTTCTCTCATCCAGCTCTAGTAGTGAATCATGTTCTTCTGTGTCTCCGTCGCCCACAAATCTCTCCCTCTAACGCAGTGGCTCCCAAACTGTGGGGGTGGGTAACTTAATGTGCAACATTGTACTCCAACAGCATACAAGCCAACATACAGTATACAGTAAGTGTACATGCTATTCTGTACATTTCTAAAGTGACAATTTAATGACTTTTAAAGGGATATTTCACATTCAAAATACCTTTTTGGTCATTTCATCATTACTCCACTGAGGCTTATATGAACATCCCAGGCCGTTTTTAAGTTGCTCGAATCAGTATTTAGTAGTGATGGGAGATTAATCGGCAAACACATCGGTATCGGCCGATATTGGCCTTAAACCAATTAATTGGTAATCGGTAAAATAATATGTCGGATTTAGCAGATATTTCATTTTATTATAATTATGTTAAAAAATAAATTTAAAAAAAGCCTGAAAAAGCCTTTTGTGATGATGAAGGCTGCATGCAATTCATATCAGTGTTTTCTGGGGAAGCTTTCGAAAGAGTCAATAGTTGGAACATTTAAAAAATAAACACTACATTCAAGCTGTTTATGTTGGATATGAGCCAACATTTCAATAACGGTGCATCGCTAGTTTTGGAATAAAGAGGCATTGCTTTTTTCAAATTCAGCCTTTTTTTTTAATACAGAATGAGATCATATCGTTATCGGTTATATCGGTTATCGGCCATAATGGCAATTAATTATACCGGATATCAATATCGGCCAAATTGTCTCATCGGCCCATCCCTAGTGTTTAGATATTCAATATTATTTTTAGTTGCCCCGCCCCCTTCCTATACAAACCCATCGTAACTTCAACCTCCATTTTAACCATGCTACTGTAGAGTCATCTAAAACACCCGTCCAATGGTTCTGGTGACTGGTATAACCCTTTTTTTTATAATATTTATTTTATTTGGAAAAAGCAGTAAAGTATAGACAGCATTTCTCTTAGATATATACAAGGGTTACAGACCCACAGGAACGCACCCAGGGTGCCGGCCCGATTCCGGCGAGCCGCCCCACGTCCGAAACGGTCGAGAAATGACAGAGTTACCGTGTTGGGGTCCCTCTACTGTACCCTCTACTGTACTGTACTGGCACACCCGAAAGCATCATTGCGAACGCAGTGAGCATTTACTATGAGACCCAGCAGATCACGTCTGTGTGTGTGTGTGTGTGTGTGTCTGTGTGTGTGTGTGTGTGTCACGCTGTAACACCACCCGCCCACCACCAGAGGGCGCAGCTGTATCACACACAAAAACACACACACATGCACGCACGCACACACACACACACGCACGCACGCACGCACGCACGCACACACGCACGCACACAAAAAACTTAACTTAAAAAAAAAACTTAAAAAGGAAAAACGCACAGACAGAAAAAACTTAACTTAAAAAAAAACTTAACTTAAAAAAAAAACTTAAAAAGGAAAAACGCACACACAAAAAACTTAACTTAAAAAAAAAACTTAAAAAGGAAAAACGCACAGACACAAAAAACTTAACTTAAAAAAAAACTTAAACAAAAAACTTAAAAAAAAAAAACCTAAAAAAGAAACACGCACGCACACATACACACACTAAAAAAAATTATTCTAATTGTTGTTATTGCAATTTACGTTCGCTTCCCGCGTTTGCGCGTCTTACTTGTATATATACAGTTAATATGTGTGTGTGTGTTTGTGTGTGTGTTAGGTTGCGCACAGGTGGTGAAAAACAACCATGTTGTTTTCGTGCTCATACCCAGCTACCCAGCCACCCAGCCACTCACACACATAGCTCCGTAAGGGAGTGGTTGCACCACTCAAAAAAAAAACAAGAAACGAAAGTATTTACATTATTGCTGAGGGGAAGAAAAACAAAACAGCTTTGGACTTCGACCATGAGAAGAGGAAGGGTGTCTTAAACATTTTCTATAAAGCAGGCAATTAGGACCAGTGAGATCACACAAAGTCTGCTCTCAGAGGGGAAATGTGTACTATCCAGTTGTTCCAAATCTGCTAGAAATTGCCTAGTCTATAGTTCTTAGGATGTATGTTAATTTTTCCATTTTGAAAATATCCAGGACTATATCCCGTGCCGGGATCTCTCTTCCTGTGGTGTATTCTGTCACCATACTCAGTGTTGTCGTCAAAGTGTCTCTGTTTTAGTACAAAGACAATGTCAAAAAACTTTGTTTCCCCAACTTGTTTTTTCCACACAATGTACTGTAACTTTATATGAAAGAAACAATATGCCTCCCCCCAGATTCCACAGTATAACCCATGTTAGCCTGACGTCGAAATACAAAAAATAAGTCTTCTGAAAGAATATTATATTCAAAGATCTGTGCCGTAATTTTCACGATTTTTAAAAAATAGCAGACCTACAAGCTCGTAGCGCGCCACTCGGTGGCGCGCTACGAGCTTGTAGATCTGCTATTTTTCAATAGCTAAAGTATAACGTTATGCTTAGTTGAAACACCAAAAGGGGTTCCCGCCCAAAATGGGCTAAGTGTGTGTGAGTCATGCATGGCGTCTTCTTCCTTCACTTCGACGCATCCACACTTGAAGGAAGCAATTTTCTGAACACCGGTGAATGGTAAATGGTGCATTTACAGTATATACAGTAGCGCATTACATTCAACCCATTCACACACCGATGGCGGAGGAAACCATGCAAGGCACAAAGGTGCACCAAAGCTGCTCATTAGGAGCAATTAGGGGTTCAGGCAGCATCTTGCTCAAGGACACTTCGACACTATAGACCGGGATCGAACTGGGAACCGGTTCCCATCTGGCCACTCTACCCTTGAGCCACTGCCGGGGCGGCAATGGTAGCAGAGTGGCTGGAAACTCAAGGTGTAGAGGAAGAAAATGAGAAGGCGTTTAACCCATTAAGACCTGACACCTGAAAAAAGTTGTACCGGTAAAAAAATTACCGGTATTTGGCCAAGGACCCTCATTCTCAATATATTTAGGACCCCCAGAAGCAAAGATTTGAGTTAAAAATGTGCGGATTTATAACAAATACAAATGTTAACAAAAAAAGAAGCTCATAGTGAGGCACAAAGTGGCACGCTTGTATATCTATTATTTTATAAAAATCGAGTAATCGCCACACACACACACACACACACACACACACACACACACACACACACACACACACACACACACACACACACACACACACACACACACACACACACACACACACACACACACACACACACACACACACACACACACACACACACACACCCCTAGAACATTAAACATATTTTTTCATCACTAAACACAGGTATATTTTACCCAATGTAAAATATTCCATAAAAAAGAAATTATCATCAAAATATATTGAAGTACAGCAATACATGCTAACTTGAGCTGCTCTTCTTTAATATTTCATCATGACTTTTCACAAAAAAACTAAATATAGATTTCATAGGGGGGATCTATCATGGGGGGGCAAAATCTGTGAAAATCTGTTTTTTAAATATTCCTAAAAAAAGAGAAATTAAGTTGGGAACTTCTCCTTCGGTCCACCCATTCCTATAAGACATGTGAGATTCGTCCAGTGAATACAAAAATTAAAAAGTCCATTGTGGGTGTATGAGATTTTTGAGTGGTGCAACCACTCCAAGGAACAGCAATGTCTGTGTTAACCTATGTGACTACCTATATGTGACTATGAGTAGCAGTAGGGGCAAAAGTGGCGCTGTTGTGCCAGAAACAGAGAGAGAGAGATAGTGCTGCACTGCTGCCTGCTAATGAGAGACAGAGAGAGAGAGAGAGAGAGGGAGAGAGGGGAAGGGGAGGGGCAGGGGGAGAGGGGAGTTGCACCACTCAGTTCACACGGGTGTGATTTTTTTCTCTACCACACTATCACTAAACACCTGCCTGTAAGCAGGGAACCAAACCCACATTCTATGATGTCACTGAGCACCATGAAGGTACCGAAAGACCCACCCACCTCAGACATCAGCAACAAAATTATGAAAATTGCAAAAATATAATCGCCCGGGTGAAAATCAACCCGTGTTTAGTGTCCTAGGGTTAAAGACATGTCCAAACCAATTATGATGCGTATAATTATAACGATACAAAGATTGATTGTATTTGTATATTAGCCGAGTTGTCTGACTACAGTGTAATTAACCCATTTTGACCTGAGATCAGATTCTAAAAATGTCTTCTACATCCTGACAGTTTTCTGAAAAAGCTATGTTTCTGTGTCAGTCGTTCTTCGATTTTTCAAAAATAGCAGACCTACAAGCTCGTAGCGCGCCACTCGGTGGCGCGCTACGAGCTTGTAGATCTGCTATTTTTCAATAGCTAAAGCATAACATGATGCTAACACCAAAATGGGTTCCCACCCAAAAAAGATGTCGGTGTTGACGGGCAGAAACCCCCTATCTCCATATTCTAACTTTTTGAGTTTTTTCATAAATTAACCGCCAACTGTACTTGATCATACTACAGCATCACACCAAAGCTGTGGGCCAGCGGTGGCCTAAGGGTTAGAGGAGCGCCCTTGTAGCCGAAAGGTTGCCGGTCCGATTCCCCGGACGGGCAGGAAAAATCTGGGTGGGGAAGTGATTGTCATCACTCACCCCAACACCGCTGAAGTACCCCCAACTGCTCCCCCTGGAGCTGCCCAGTGGCCGACAGTATAAGACTGTGGTTGTACTGGTCAGCTCCCAGGTTTTAATGTGTGTGTCTGTCTGTGTGTTCTATGTGCAGGGTGTTGCTGAAAATGAGCACCTGTGCTCAGCTACTTCCCTGGGTAAATAAAGGATAAAAAAAAAAAAAAAGCACTAACACTTGAGTGTCTTCTTTGCCCATGAAGCTCTCAGAAGCTTCCCCTTCCATGACTTTTCCTAAACATTCAATTCAAATCATCTGTTTTTTTCATTTTCTAAATATGGATTTAGGCATACTTATACCATCTCTGCCTGTTCCGTTTTTTGGTCAAACTGACCATAGGAGGCACGGTGGCACAGTCGGTAGTGCTGTCGCCTCACAGCTAGAAGGTCCTGGGTTCAATTCCCGCTGGGGACGCTGTGGGTGCTGGGGCCGTGTTCCCCCCTCCGCCCGAAGGCGGGGTTGGCGAAAGGGCCATTCTGTGTGGAGTTTGCATGTTCTCCCCGTGTCCCCTAGGGTAGGTATACCCTCACAAAAACATGCAGTAATCCTGGTCTCTAAACTACCTCCCCCTGGCCAGCCGGGGCCCTCGATGGAGGGGAAAGGAACTGGTCGGAATAACGTGTTCCTTCCACGCGCTACGTCCAACCAGGGAAACTCCCCCCCCTGTCAGGTGAAAAGAAGCAGCTTGGACTCCTCATGCATAGAAGGAGGCATGAGGTCAGTCCGCTGCCCTCCCCCAGGTTGGCAGAGGAAGTGTAGCGCCCAGGATTTACATTAGATAACTGACACTGGGTGAAAAAAAACTGGGTTGGAAAATTGTGGGATAAAGAATTGACCATTGTCACCCTCTCTCCCCCACGGCAGTGAGCTTCCCACCTCCAGACAGCCCCATTGTTCAAGTAGTCGACAATTATGGCTCTACCCCGCTGGGGGAGATGGTGTCAAAGTATCTGGAGCTCCAAGGGGAGAGAGACAGTAGCCAATAACATCGTTGGGGGAAAAAAAAGGTATTTTTGATGTGAAGTCAGCTTGTGTGTTACTTTACAATTTAGGCATTTAGCAGACGCTCTTAATCCAGAGCGACTTACATTAAGCAATAACAAAAACAAATAACAAAAGCATGGCATACATCACATATATAAAAAGTAGTTATCATGACTCAAGCGTAAACTATCTATGTGAACTATACATACTATACTATATTATACATGTGTACTATAAAGTGCTATGACTACATCATATATATCATATATATATCATATATATATATACTACATCACATATATAAAAAGTAGTTATCATGACTCAAGCGTAAACTATCTATGTGAACTATACATACTATACTATATTATACATGTGTACTATAAAGTGCTATGACTACATACTGGCCTTACTACAGTCAGTAGTGAGAGTGTTAAAAGAAGCAGATCCACACAAGGTCAAAACGTGACAGGAATCGGCACGCTTTGAGCTTGTTCATCTACTAGATAAAAAGAGAAAAAAGAGAAGGAAGGATTAAGGAAGGATTAAAAAGGCAACTGCCTTGCAGTCGCCCTTTTAATTTAATAAAGGCGTTCCTCATTTTATAACTTTGTGTTCCCGGATCCTTCTCTTTTTATCTATGTCTCGATCCCGTTTTTGATCCGTGCGAGCACCTTTTTTTATCATCACCACATGTTGCTATCTCCATTGAGCACCTGCAGGTTAGTTCCTCTTTTTTCCTCTTGTTCATCTACTACTTTGGAATTTGAATAATTCTGAAAAGTTTTGGACGTGAGGTGAGGGTCGACGACAGAGCACAGCATCTTGCAATGGGTCTGGTCCACAAGATTCGATACTATACCCATGTACCTGTCTAGATACTTCCTTAATGTTAACGATGTCCACACCCACAACACCAGAGGGAGTGCAACGAACCATGTACAACCCAGATTCGGCACAAACAAGGGACTAAATTATTTTCGCTCCTATGCCACCAAAATGTGGAACGCCGTACCAACAGTCATTAAGACATGCAAATCCCTTGACTCCTTCAAAACCACTCTCAAAGGGCACCTACGGACGGCTGCAATTCGAAACTGGCCCCCGTACAAATCTGAATCCCCCCCCCCTTTTTTTCCCCCCTCGCTGTATATGTCTCTTTTCCCTTTTTACCTCTATGATGAATTCCTGTTCTGTTATTTGACTATATAGAAGTGTCTATTTGTACGTCTCTAAATGTTTTGATGAATTGAACATGGTGGACACTCTTGTAAACAAGTGTAATGCTTAATTGGGTCGTCCACTCACAGTTAACAGTCTTTGTATTGAGTGTGTGCTTGAAATGTACTGTAATTCTGCAAACTGTTAATAAATATTTCAATCAATCAATGAAAAACCACCCGACAGAGGTGATACACTGTATATCGCCTCTGTCGGGTGGACAGACACCTTCCAAAAACAAATTAATATGGAGATACGAGGTTTCGCCCCGACAGCAACGATCCGTTGACATCTTGTTATGTGACAAGGTCACTTCGGGGCATCGCCTGCTGTCCAAGCAGAAGTGTAACTCAACACTATTCTGTGAAGAGACACCTCGGAATCGATGGCTCCTGTTAATGCAAACCATCAGTCATGAGAAGTTTTGCGACGCTGATAAATTGTTTTTTAAAATGAGCTGAATCGGACAGATGGACACGGACCATAATTTGCTACGTTGTAGTTGTTTGTTTATCATTATATAGTATAAAGAAATCAAACAAATGCAAAATAAAACTAGTACAAATGACATTACCGGACATATTCAGCAGTGTTTCGCAACATCATAGGTCACATTTTAACCCATTTTGGGCGCGAACCCCTTTTGGTGTTAGCATTATGTTATGCTTTAGCTGTTGAAAAATAGCAGATCTACAAGCTCATAGCGCACCACCGAGTGGCGCGCTACGAGCTTGTAGGTCTGCTATTTTTGAAAAATCGAAGAACGACTGACATAGAAACATAGCTTTTTCATAAAACTGTCAGGATGTAGAAGACATTTTTAGAATCTGATCTCAGGTCAAAATGGGTTAAAGCATTAAAACCGGGAAAGCATCTGTGTCATTTTGGACTAGCAACATTATGTTTTCCAGAAAAACCTTTATAACATTGGTTCTCAAAACTAGCTTTGCAAGTGTCCTACTGGGAGACTCCGGCGGTCATCAAATGATTGGCTTAGAAATGCGACAAAAAACCAAAACAATCTCAATGAATACAAGGGTTCATGGGGTGTGTAATTGATAGAAAACAAGCCATTATGTGGGTGAACTACTCCTTCAACTTACATACATTTCAGTAAATTGCCGAAGGCTCTCTGTGCCCACGCAGGCAGCCCATACTGCACAAAGGAAGTGGAGGGGACTACAGGACACAGAGTTTGTAAGAGAAGAAAGATATAAGAATAGCCCAGCGGAATATGTGGAGGACACACTCTGGAGGAAGATGACTCATCTGACCCTTTGTTACGACTCTGCTTCAAACCTTCATGTGACAGAGTTCAGTCACCCTCGGTGTTGGCAGAAGTACTCGCATTTTCTACTTAATTTAACCGTTTGACCGCTACCATTATTCAATCCCTCCGCCGCGTCCTGCCAGGGTTTTATCGCGCGTGACACTTACTTTGAAGAGCCAAATATCCGTAATCGCATTTTACTATGAAACCATTCCGTGTGTGTTGACGAAGCTGGTGCTTGTTCTCTCGGTCGGTGGTGGAAAAAGTGGACCGCGAGTATCACAGCGCCTGCTACAGGCCGTTGAAAACGCTTGTCTGGGACAAAGCGACCCCTGCAATGTCGCTTCTGGAGATAAAGCCGTCTGAAAACAGAGCAGGCAATGTAAGTGGATGCACGTGCATCTTCAAAATGGCCGCGGCCATTGGCTCAGAAGCATAACAGAGCTAACGAACGGTAGCTTTTAATACGATCGTATTAAAACATGCATTAAATAATACATCGCTGTTAAAACGGCTTTTCCGGGTGTGGCACCGTACACTATTCTACGTGTCTATGTTCCTGGCAGGCCTCGTGTTAAGTAAAAATCAATACCTGCCTATTGTATAAATAGTCTGTTACAAGTGTAAGTAGTAGCACAAAGTACAACATTACAAAGTACAAAGTACTCATTATGCAGAATGTCCCATTTCACATGTTTTCAAATTTATAAATGATCTTTTGAAAATAGCAGATCTACAAGCTCACAACGTCTCGCAAAGTGACACATTGTTAGCTTGTACGTAGATGCTATCCTCCAGTTTTCTGAAATAAATATTTTCACGATTTTTCAAAAATAGCAGACCTACAAGCTCGTAGCGCGCCACTCGGTGGCGCGCTATGAGTTTGTAGATCTGCTATTTTTCAATAGCTAAATTATAACATAATGTTTAAAACACCAAAAGGGGTTCCCGCCCAAAATGGGTTAAGTACAGTACTTGAGTACATTGAGTATTGAGTATTTTACATCCTTGCCTACAGGTTAATGGTGACATTTGACGTGCACATTCGTGCCTATACCTATCCCACTTAATAATGCTGACGCCACGTCTATTAAAAGCCTGTCTCACAGTAAAAAAAAGACAGGAAAGGTTTTCCACAATTTCACAAAACCGCTACATCTAGTATGAGGCAGTCAGACATTCTGGGGCCGATACGTTGGCCTAATAAACCTCATTTACACTTTGTCGTATGCGACATGTCGCTCTGCAAAAATAGCTGACTTCTAAGAAGCTATCGACGCGCAGCGACAACCCGTGAGCTTGTAAGTCGGCTATATTTTGGTAAGTGACACCGTCGTATACGACAAAGTAATTGTAGCTACATTTTGCGTAACATTTATGTCCCAACTCAACTCCGAGTCTCTGGACAAGAGCCAACATTTCTACCGCTGAGCTGCTAAGACAGACGGTATGTATGTAGGTATGGGGCATCGGAGATGTTACGCTTTGTATTTGCCATCTTATACAGTGAGGAGAAGCATTAGTAAGTTAAAGATGGAGTGCCACGATTTCTTTCAGGTATCAGGTATTATTATAATATAAGGAGGAAGAACTTTTTCCAAAAAGTTTACAGTATTTGTTAAAATCATGCTTTTATGTGGTGATGGGTGGTGATCCACCTGAACTGAAGCCGCACCCACAGCTGTAGTTGTATGATAAAGGGGGAGGGGTTAGGGGAGGGGCTGATAGTGTGGTGTCACCATATTACTGTTTATTTCATTGGCCCGTTTGACTGTCAAGGGTTCAGCCTCCAGGAAGAAACCCTAAATACAAAGTTAATACACCATTGCACATAAAAACGACCCCAGGGTGTCTAATGAAGTACTGTCACCTCATAGACACATGAAACACTGGAAAAATACAAAAATTGTGGCACTCCATCTTTAAACATAGTTGAATATAAGCTTGGAAATTGGATAAAACGTTCCTTCAACAACAGTAGGTTCCTCTGAAAGCAACTGCCTTGTGATTCACAAGTTTATATAGTCATATATTTACAGCAGTTTCTTACAGTTTGCAGTACGTTGTTCAGACTAGTCATTGGTCCGACATATGACAACCCACCTCATCTCGCCTCAAGCACGGGAGCAGACGCTAGTCCAACATGTGGACACATGTCGGACTAATGCCCTGTCTGAATTACATGCGGCCCCCGGTTGGCTGGCCACAGGCGGACTAGTGATTTAAACGCTTGTTCCCAACCGTTGGTCAAATTTTGTGTACTGTACAGTGTACATGGAATGTAACCTCATCTTGGAGCTGTACAGTGGAGAGAGACGTTCTGATTGGAGCTATAGTTGTATACAGGTGTCACACACCAAAAATATTCAATCTACAAGTGAGCTTATAGAGATCGGCTATTATTAGTACAGTATATGACACGGGTATAAATCAGGCATCAAACCAACCCAATATGTGTATATTGTAGGCTTATTTGTTCTTGAATTGTTATTTTATTTTTGATAAAAAATTGTATTGTAAAAGTTTTGAATTGTAATTTGACCCCAAGAAAAGAATAGTCTCTGCTGAGGCAGTAACTAATGGGGATCTAATTAATCTAAGATCTAATCTATTATTATTATTATTATTAGTTTTCATTCACCATAAATCAACAATGTATATGTGACCAGATTTGACTGAGAGACTGCCATCGTGCAAATTACAGCTTTTCACCAGAGGAGAAAAGTTTTTTCTTTTTCTTAAAAAATGAGTTAATAGCACAGGCAGACTCTTCACATACTAGAGCATGTCTGAAATAAGTGTCAGAGCTGAAATTGACATGTAAATATGAAATAAATGCTTAAACATGTAGCTAGGTGTAATGTTAGAGACCACAGAAGTGAACCTTTCAAGCCTGTTTTCTCAATTCGCTTTTTTCTGCAAGACATTACTCTATAAGCCATATCTCCAAAACTGGTGGGTCAAACTGAACAACCAATATGTCAATTTGAAGCTATGATTCCCTGCTTTCACATGACATGAAAAAACGAAAATTCAAAAAAATCCAATGGCAGTCCCTCAGTCAAATTTAGTCACATATTGGTCCTCATTCACAAAGGAGAAATACGCAAGAGTGTAACGGAAGCGTAACCAGATGCGGGAAATTCCGTCCGATCACGCAACGTTGTTTTCCCGTGCAATTCAAAGAGCGGTGTGTACCACAGGTACGCAGGTGTATGTTGTGAGGTACGCAGGTGAATGCGAGCAGGTGCCAAATGATCGGAAAATCAGCGGATAACTTCATTTGCATTGATCCACGCCCCATTTCACACCATAAAAGGCGTCAAGCATGACTCAGCAGACAGCAGTAAAAAAAACTAAAAAGAAGGCCTTACAGCTCAAACGAAATAGAGGTCCTCCTGACGGAATGCAACACAATAATGATATTTTCCAGTATAGTGGCTTCACAAATTAAAATAAAAATGATTGCTGGAAAGAATTAGGCTATATTAGGAAATTAAAAGAAAATGATCTGACCATGTCAAGCGCCGGAGCGACGACCACCACCTGCAGTCTCTTTTTTTACATCCATATACCATTACATTTGTGCGTGATTCTTTATATTGTCTATAGCCTACCATTAAACTATATAAATCATTTCCCAAGCTTACAAAACGGTGAACGCTGCTCCGCACCGCTGCAGCAATGTCAAGCTGACTTACGGTATAAAATGCAGCTTGGCCATTTATTTATTTAAGTTCGGGACCAAGGCAGCAAGCTAGCGTATACTTGGCAATTATATTATAAAGCCTTTTCTTTTCTATTGAACAATTGCTCACTCACACCTTTGCAGAGGTAAAACATATATCCGATATTTTTATCAGAGCTGCATTGATTCATGCGGGGAATAGATTAATATCATCTCACTGTCATCTGTCTGAATGCCATGTGGAGAATGGATTTGTTCTGATCATGGACACGTAGGCATAGGCCTATAGCTATTTAAAATTTCAACCATATACGGCGGGTAGCCTCCTCTTTGTCAGATCTAAGTGCAGGTTCATTTATGATGATGTCGTCATATTAAAATGATTCGCGAATTTCGCGAGACATTTGGCACCAAACTGGATTGATCTCATCAATGTAGTAGCCTACAGCCTAGCTATAAGTTCCCCATATTATAATTAATTAAGGTGCACTGGCTTAAAACTATGACTGGCCGAATTGCACGCGCTGATGCAATAATGTGGACTTGCATGTCTGTGAACCATATAAATAATCTGTTCTGTCCGGGCTGGGCTCACCGCACCGTTATATTCATTTTCCAATGAATTCGTACAGTGCAGAATGCAGATAAGTGTATGTTCTTATTATAATTGTGAGTTTGTTTTTTAACATGCAGCGCGAGTCCGCGAGAGCCGATCTACAAGCTCACAACGCGTTGCACTGCGAGTAGAAAGCTGTCAAGTGCAGCGCAATCGCGCATGCTAGAAATATCCTAATAAATAAATAAAAAGGTGTCGGGTTTGCAGGGGCAGTTTCTGCATGGGACTCTAGGCTAACCTGCCTCTAGAATGCATGCATTTAGGCATCCAAGTGATACTTGGCTTTTATATAAGCTATCATTTTTGTATGTGCTGACCAATGTTTTGGACACATTCCTACATATTTTATCTGAGATTTGGGGACTTTTAATTGATTCAGAATGAAGACTAAAGCCTTCTGAATAAATCTACGCAAGCAGTACACGACCCTCTGAGCTGTCGCAGCTTTTAGCGGAGATTCCGACCATCCGACGTCACCGTCAAGTTCACGTTCAAGTTCATGAATTCCCACGTAATGTGGGAATCCACGTAAATGCCTGTCCGCTCACGCTCCGCTCACGTTACGTAACGGTATGAGCGTAAACACCGTTGTGAATGAGGACCTAGGGGTGGATGCTATGTGAAAATAAACAAAGTGTGTGTGTGTGTGTGTGTGTGTGTGCGTGTGTGCGCACCATGACTGTTATGATTTGTTTAGTTTAGTTTAAGTTTATTGTTTTTGTTCGAAAAAGAAAAAAAAAAGTTCATTTTTTTTTTACCGATTTTGTAGGCCTCAATATCAGGTAGATTATAGTTATAGTCACCAATGTACACAGTTTTTTAATGTACAAATATTTATTTCCAAAATAATAATAATAAAAAAAAAAACGTTTTTTTTTTTTTTTTTTTTAAACATAAAAGGTGGTTTAACAACTAGTCGACTAGTCGACTAGTAAACTAGGCAACTAGTCAACTAGTAAAAATTACTAGAAGTGAATGCCCTAGTGTATAAAAGATCCAATCGTAATCCCTCCGATCTGCTCGGGACCGCTCACAGCGCGATCGGGCCGATCAACAAGAATGTTTGATATTTGCGCCCGAGGTGCGCCCGAGTTTTAAACCCGTGTAGTGTGTGCTGTATAAAATAATCGGATAAAATAATCGGGCCCGATTATCCTGTAGTGTGTGGTGCTATCAGATTTCAGATTGAAAAATATCGGCTTAGTGTAAGGCCACCTTAAGACAACCCCTGGAATGCTGCAGGGTAGACTCCGTGTCGGTTAAGTGTCCCACACGAGACACTCACACTTAAATCGCTTGAACCGCAGCTAACCTGTTCTGTGCACATCATACTAGGTGAGCATTCAAGAGTTAGAGAAATATCTGTGATTTTACAAATACAGTGTGGGCCCACCCACTGTATTTATATCGGCCATGTCGTCTTATGTCGTCCTAAACAAATATTAAATGAAATTCCATAGGCTGCAATATGACTTCATCTTCAAAAGCCATGCATGTAAGTTCAAGTATTGTACTGTAGGGTTAAATGGTTAAAACCATACCAGTGTAAGTGGCCCTAAAGTGCAGGCATACATGCACTTTGTGGTGTGTAGAGAGGTGCAAATGTTAGCGTTTCACATCGATGGATGGCAAGAAACAGGAGGTGGATTCCACTGAGCCACGGGATAAGTCAAACAAACATCGCAGAGCTGTTAGGCCTCACTCACACCTTTTCGATCTAGCATACAACACCAGCTCAGTGGCCTTGTGGTTAGAGTGTCTGCCCTGAGACTGGGAGGTCGGGGTTCGATCCCCGGCCGGGTCATACCAAAGACTGTAAAAATGGGACCCAGTGCCTCCCTGCTTGACACTCAGCATCAAGGGTTGGATTGGGGGTAAGTACCTGCGATATACTAGCGTCATGTCCAGGGGGTGTACTTGTACATCAAGCGGCCTCACGCTACAGAAACAGGAGATAGGCTCCTGCCCTATGGGCCTCATGGCTCGGCAAGGCTACTTATACAACATTGATGCATGCTAGATGTAAACAAAGGGTTTGTTTACATCTTGTCACATGGTTTGACACAACATTTGTGTTGTACGGCTTTCGGCTGTGTTTTTCGACTGCCCCCCCCTCCCCCTCACACAACAGAAATGTTGTGTCAAACCATGTGACTCCCATTGGAAATGCATTGCGAGCTTGCATCAGTAAACGAGTCTCATGCATCAGCTATACATCAATCTGTTGTGCACGTGTGAGTCAGGCCAGTGGCGTGCACAGACATTTAGAGGGGCAGGTGCTCAAGTGGAAAAAAGGGCACCTTGTGCAGCGTGTGGAACCTAGCCTGGCTAATAAGCCAGACTAATATCACACAACACTGTCGCGGTATATCAGTCTGGGCTGGCTCCACTTGGATTTCATTTCCCGTCAAACATTTTCTCTTCGACGCAATTGGTCAGAGCTACTGTCAGTCAAAGGTCTCAAGCATTGAACGTCACTGTACCAAAGCCCGCCTATATTGCATACCGTGTCCCGATTGGTCCGACCTGTTCTCTGCTGTAGGAAAGAGGCGTGCTACTGAGCCTCGCCAGAACGTAATCCGCTGGTAGGCAACTTTTTTTTGCCAACGGCTGATTCGGTCTGGTTTATTAACCAGGCTATGTGGAACCGGCCCGGTTGCCTTAATAGTGTGAGATTTATAGATTTCGGGGCCTAAATAACATATTAGAAGCTTTTTTATCAAGAATTGATCAATGTCACCATGGTGCACAAACTGTACAGTGTACACTGTACTAAAAAAAAAAAAAAACTTTTTCAAAAGGGCACTTTTTTCTACAGGGAAAAGGGCTCTAGCACCCCCTAGTGTCTATCTGTGCACGCCACTGAGTCAGGCCCTACTCACCCAGGGTCGCTGTCTCCCTCAGACTTCCAGCTGTTTCCCAGTTGAATCACGTTGCTGGCTGGCTTCTTGTTGGGCATCAAGTCGTCGTCGGTGGCGTTGTGGTTGTAGTTACCACACATACCACACACCTGCAGAGAGACGTGCAGAGTTGACGTTACCACACACACACACACACACACACACACACACCTAGACAGATGGCAGAGTTACTACTTTGAAGCTGCAATTCACAAGTTGTTTTAATGAAAATAAAAGACAGGCCTTTTAACGTAAGTTTATGTACCGGCAGCTTTTTTTGTGTCATATCCCAGGGGTTCTCAACCCGTGGGTCGCGACCCCTCGGGGGGTCGCCAAATTATTTTAGGGGGTCCCCAAATTATTTAAAAAAAAAAAAAAAAAAATTTACGATTTTTTTTTTCAAAAATAGCAGACCTACAAGCTCGTAGCGCGCCACTCGGTGGCGCGCTATGAGCTTGTAGATCTGCTATTTTTCAATAGCTAAATTATAACAATGCTTAAAACACCAAAAGGGGTTCCCGCCCAAAATGGTTTAAGGTTATTGTAGCAGTCAATTTATATTGGGGGTCGGGAGGGGGCGGGGCGGGGGTCCCGAGACATTGCCAAAGCATTTCCGGGGGTCCCCGGCCAAAAACGTTGAGAACCCCTGTCATATCCTGTTCTTATCGTGATGTCCTTCAGTTATTGATTGTCCGATATTTCTCTGTTTTATCTGTAAAGCACTTTGTGACTGTCATTGTCTGCAAAAGGTGCTCTATAAATAAAATGTACTTAATTAATTACACGGCTTGGTTGAATGATGGATTCTGATTGGCTTTCAGTGGTCTGTTACTGCATTTTTAAGGGGCGCTAGCCCCTTCTATAAACAGCTTTGGTCCCCACACGTGTCAAGATTTGCCACTGACAATGAAAGGGGAATTCAGGTCAAATGTCCGCTAAATCTTGTCCCCACACGTCTCAATATTTGCCATTGACAATGAACGGAGAAATTACGCCAGAATTCCGCAAAATATGACGTAAACATCAAAACATTAAACGCCATGACATTACGTCATATGTAAACGAGCAAATCGGCTAGCCAATCACATGGTGGTTGGTAGGAGCGCTTGGCCAATAAGGGACCACCTTATGTACCTTATGTAGCAATGTCAAATGTCCGCTAACATAAATTGATGTACGATGACAAGAGCGCCCCTCATTTCACACGGGTGTGATTTTTCAATAATTACCACCTATGGACACAGCCTGATCACCTGGCTCAGATATCAATGCACGGCGCTCCACAGTGTTAATCTAACTCACGCACAAACTAAACCAAATTGTACACTCTCAGAGTAAACGACTGCGTTCCCCCAGAATCTCGCTATAGAAGGTCGACGGTCCTATACCTTGTTGAAGTAGTCCCCGGGAACGGTGATTTCCAGATGGTGGTTCCCGTCAAACTTGACCTGCAGGCCGAAGTCGGTCTCCAGCATGCTGAAGACGCCGCTGTTCAGCACCTTGGCCCCCGTGACGGACATAGGGGTCCGCACGCGCCGCCCGTTCATCTGAGGTAGGGGGATGGGCCGGGTAGAAGTATATTTAGTGGTAAGTGGTTAAATAGCTCTTTCTAAAACGGGTAGTCCCAATACTTGATTCTGAATGGCTGGTTACCGTCACGTGACCGGTGTAAATTTTCACCGATAACCCACACCTTCAATCACTTTATATCATTCGCAGCTGATTCCGCATATCTGTAGCTGTACTGGGGAAGGGGAGCGCTTGATTGCCTTGCAAACCCATGCCGTGGGTCTAAGCACCGCCCGGCTCATATGACTGTGAATGTGTGGCTCCAGGCGGCCCCGTAAAGACATCAAGCGCTATTCTCCCGTCACATAGCCTACTTGCAGCAAAACAAGGACGTGATGTGGCTCGCTCTGGTGGCGCAAAGCGTAGCTACTTTTGTGAATTTAATAGTTTTATTAGGTTAATATTGCTATATGTTTGTAACCGTTTTAGAAAAGCAATAAGCCACTCGAGGCTGCGCCTCGGGTCTAGCCTGGATCCAGCCCAAAGACCCCGCCCACTCTCTGAGTGGACTGAGTCTCTTGGTCTGGTGTTGCACTGTGAACCTATAATTTCTTCGGTACAAAAATGTATTATCCAATGACAATCGGTGGTGGGGGTGGGTCTAACAAACAACCAATCAGCGCCGAGTCCCGTTTTCAGCGTCATCACGCAGCGCAACACACAGAGGGTTGAGGGAAATTCTAATCCCCTCCCCCTTGAAATCGCTCAGACAGGAGACAATGTCAGACTGAAGCTTCAAGAAAGCTACAGTCTGATAATCAGGCTACCTCGGGTCTGCCTACGCCCCCAGCCATTGACTCGGTGCTATTAGAATGTCTGACACCCTGCCCCAAACCCTAACCTAACCCTAACGGGTGAGTCTTAACCGGCAACGCATGTCGGGAGCCACGGGTGAGTCTTAACCGGCCACGCATGTGTGGGACTGTTGCATGTGGGACTCTTAGACAGTACGTCAGAGCAGCGTATGGTGCCCCTTCAGTAACAGGGTTCCCCGTATCTCCAGCTCTTATGAGTAAACATAAAAATGCATTTTCAGTTCAGGATACCAATTTTATCCAATCAGGAGGAGAGAGATACAGGATAAACAGGATTCTTTCTTTCTTTCTTTCTTTCTTCCACAAAAGATAAATACGGTAAATAAAATGGTAAACCAAAACATACAGTATACTTTTAAAGATCTCTCAGCAAGTGTAATCATTAGATAAACTTTACATTCTGCCTGCATAAGGCATTCTCTGCCTCATTAGTTCTTGTGTTGTCCTTTGCTCTTATTTTCCAACTCATTACCTTTATAATGTGGCCTCTCACATGTACAGCAGTGCTTGGCTTAGCTTTTCATGAAATGTGCCGTGTCGGCACAATAACGCATAATCCTTTATCATTAGTCTAGTCACTTTTGTTTTGCTCAATTAAAGCAGTGGTTCTCAAAGGGGGGACCAGGGGGTCCCGCCAGCAAAATGTGTTAATAGACCATCACAATCTGTAGTCTCTCTAGTACATCATCATCCGTTTGAAAGTAGCCTACAAGCTCAAACAAAACAAAACATTTATGGGGGTCTGTGGCCAAATAGGCCAAATAATTAATTAATTTAGTGGTCCTTGACATGAAAACTCTCCTCTCCTCTCCTCTCCTCTCCTCTCCTCTCCTCTCCTCTCCTCTCCTCTCCTCTCCTCTCCTCTCCTCTCCTCTCCTCTCCTCTCCTCTCCTCTCACCAGGACCCTCTTGCTCTTCTGCAGGGTGACGACGACGTCGCCGGGCAGATACACGGTGGCCGAGCGGATGTAGGAGGCCTCCGGCTGCCCGCGCTCCTCGTTTTTGGCCACGATCCTGAAGGGCGTCACGTTGGTGCTGTTGCACACCTGGATGAGGAGAGACATGGGAGTTATACGATCAAACGGAACAGCACTGCGACACCGTACACGCTTCGGTCCGCGGAGGCCGATGATAATGCAAACACTGCTGTAATTTAAAGTAAACAACATTAATGATAGTGCTGTCAAAGAGTCTATGAAGCTATCTATGCCATCTATGAAAAAGTTAAATGTGCAACACAATTGTATACTATGTATCAGTGGTTCCCAAACTTGTCAGGTCGAGACCCGAAAGAGAGCTTAGACGTTAGATTTAGACCCAACGCTGGTGCAAATAGCAGATCTACAAGCACACAACATGTCGCGAGCTTGTAGATCAGCTATTTTCACAAACTCTTAATTATTATCATTTTATGTAATTTCTTCGATTTGTTTGTTTTAAAATGTATACAATTGTTTTACATTGTGAAATATACTGTATGTTTTTTTCATGTAGGAAACTAACAGTAGTTAAACTGTACTTGGTGCGTTCTTTTTCAGCCTACAGTAATAGTATACATCAAGTCTCTTCGAAAATTGCAGAAAATTGCAGATCTACAAGCCCACAATACGCTGTGAGCTTGTAGATCTAGCTATTTTTGATGAATGTAACCCCACAAATAGGAATTGCTGGGGTTTAAGTGGTTAAACGCCAAGTTATAAACGTTATTTTCAGTCTGTCCGTACTGGAAACAAATACTCTCTCCAGTTTTCCTAGTAACATACTGTATCTTTTGGAGCAAGATTTTCATATTTACGTATACTGTTAATTATGACAAAAGGTGCTGTAAACTAACCCATTTAGGCCTGACCTCGAAATAAAAATAAATACTCCAGTTTTCTGAAATAAATATTTTCACGATTTTTCAAAAATAGCAGACCTACAAGCTCGTAGCGCGCCACTCGGTGGCGCGCTATGAGCTTGTAGATCTGCTATTTTTCAATAGCTAAATTATAACAATGTTTAAAACACCAAAAGGGGTTCCCGCCCAAAATGGGCTAAGTAAAGTAATTCAGGGGGTGCCATGTTCTTTACATGGAGGGTGAGCTGAGCCAAAGATGTTTGAGAACCACTGGTCTACAAAATCACTGTAACACAGCACTTATTTCAAAGCTGCAACCCTTCAAGACATTTTGTTTCAGCCAGCTCTCCCCTCGCCTGCAGTAGGCCTATACAGTAGCTACCTTCCCCAGGCTCCTTGACTAGCAAACACTTAACCCGTTTTGACCATGGGAACGATTCTGCAAATGTCTTCTACATCCTGACTGTTTTCTTGAAAAAGCTATGTTTCTATGTCAGTGGTT